>NW_019394371.1:0-94016 GCF_000612105.2 Orussus abietinus | reverse complement strand
ATATTTTAATAATATATTATCTATGATATGCATGATAAAAATATCCCACGAATATATATGTAAATCTTTTTCACGCCTATATTTTCAGTTCATATATCATAGAAGTCTAGGCAACATGTATAAAAATCTTAACTATTCGAAAACGTTAAATTGATAGTTTATACTCAGGTTAATAGTTTACACCCAGCACTCGTAGACTTACAAAAATGTAGTTACACTAACAAATTGCGCACATTTAAATAAAATATCTTTAAATAATATTCATAAAATTCATGCACTTTTAGTATATAAGGTTGTACTAAAATTATGAGTTTATATACATTTATTATACATTTTTAAATAAAAAGATGACTCTATAAGATACTGTTACAATTTTTTAAATGACTTAATTTTACGATCACTTACGAGTTTTTTTTTAAGGATGAGTCTACAACAAGATGCAATATGTATCTTTAGCACCGATCGAGAAGTACCGGAGCGGTCTTGATAAGTTCGAAAAATATTCATTCCTTCGTAGGCTTTGCCAGCATCATGGTTAGCGTTCCTGCTTTCTACCTGTACGACCCAGGTTCAAATCCCGATAATTGCAGAAAAACTTTTCTGTGTCAAAACAGCAGGATTTGTCTGCATAGCTGTACTGAACATGTTCTCAAACAGACTCAATGTGCTCAAAAAGTGTTATGACTTTAATTTATTTTTTTTACAAATACGTGTGAATATCTATAGACCATCTATTGTGGATATCTACGATATATTACGTACCATGCCCGGACATCTAGCCTTTAACTGTATTCAAAATAGAGTTCATAGATATCTATATATATCTTTCATACGTTCAATAAACATTTATATACTATTAATTTACGGATATTCCACGTTCCGCGGTGTAACAGAAATAATAACAAACATCTAACTTTCACGTTACTTTTATGCTACATAACACGTTAGCTTCGAAAACGTAACACTTACTTAACAGGTATATAACAGGGTTCTGTGGGTAATTATTTTGGAACAGATTTAAAAAACGGTTTTAACACAACATTTAACATAAAGGTTTGACATAAACAATGTACACAAATAATCCTCTCCACGGCTTTCATTCGCCCATCTTTTGTACTTAATGCGCTGAATTCAGTTTTTGCCATTTTTACTGATTGAGTATGGATCAGATCAGATGATGTAAAAACAATTTTCATATATATATATGTTAAAATATGTATAAAACATTTCTTCATCTGGATGCACCGAATCGTTGGAAACTTCAGCATGTGATTATGGAAGCCCTAAGGAAGAACGTGGTACTCGTGAAATTTCATTTTTAATAAGACATTTTTTTTATTTATCCCAGACTTGTCGAAAAATGAAATTTCATAAGCATCACGTTCTTCCATAGGGCCTTCATAATCACGTATTCAAGTTTCAAATAATTCGGTGCACCCAGTTTGGAAAAAAGATTTATAAATATTGTCTGACCCTTTCATGTCACCTTAATAATTTGTAAACTAATTGTAAGATGCATTAGACGGAATTCCCGTAATTGTCTTTTCATATGCTGAAAATCATTTTATACAATCGCCATATGTAATGTATTTACTAAAACATACAAAAAGTTTAAACAACATTTCGAAGTTACAAAATTCGTTACCAAATGGAAGAAATACCAAGGCATGTTTAAAAACATGAAGAATTAAATCTATGATTATTTATCTAACAGGTGTAAGGAAGTGGTGCAGTCAGAAAATAGCTTCGTATTCTTGTATTTAAACATGAGCTCCATTGACTTTGACGAAGTGTTGCAACATGTAGGTGAAAAAGGCAGATATCAAAACATCATGTATTACCTTTTATGCATCCCAGCAACGTTACCAGCAGCATTTTTGGCCTTTTCACAGGTAAGCATACATGATATAAAATATATCTCTCAAATAACATACACAGATACTTTGTAAACGCCAATATTTAAGGACGAATTAGATGGAGAGATACTAAAAAGCTCCGAAACAGAAATGTCAATAAATGATTGACGATACTAACTAAATTAATTCTAAGGATGAATCAACTTAAAATATTTAACGTATATTTTATATGCAGGATAATTCTAAAACGGTAGCCACAGTTTACACAATGCTTTCCTTGTTGAAGTGGAGTCGAAAACACACATATTCTGTTTTTTTTTCCACAATCCATAGTTCACCTGTAATAATTATGATATGAAAGTGGCGTCAAAGAGATCTTTATAAAACATTTTTTCAAGCCGTGTGTATCGAATCGTTTTAAACTTTACACATTTGATCACGAAGGCTATAAGGAAGATCCTGACACCCAAAAAAATTCATTTTTTTTAACATTCGTTCGTAAACATTTTATTAATTTTTTATAACATAAAATTGCATGGGTGTCGGAACCTTCCTTATATCCTTCATATTCATATTGTGAAGTTTGAAACAATTCGACATACCCAGTTCGGACGCCAATTCCCATCCCCTTAAGGTGAAGTGAAACCCGTTCAAATCAGTCGATTTGAATACAACACTTTTTTTTAAGGGCATTAGACCAAACTTTCCGAAACTTTGACACATCACTCCTGATCATCTAAGAATTGTCCTGACACATTCAAAATTTCGATTTCTTAACAAAATTTTTTAACTCAGCCCAGACCAGAACCAAAATGGCGTCGAGCTCTCATAAGTCGATCAATATACAATTATCGAAAGCTCCGATATGAGAATCGAAATGGTCAGGACAATTTTACGACAATTTAGAACACTCTGGTAATCGATAAATTCGCATTTGAACAGAATAAGGACAAAAAAAGTGTTGTATACGCTTCTATGCTAAAACGATGGTAATACGAGGTCTCGGAGTGAAAATTTAATTGACCTGGAAATCACAGATGGCGCAGGGGGTCCCTCTGCAGTCAATTGGGACCCCAGAAAGCTTGAATCCAGAGGATTTCTGGAGTTTTACTTCGATTTCTTGACATTTATTGTACGAAAACGACAGGTGGAGTATGCCATTTGGTACAATATTCAATGTAATTCGACACAGCTGTCAGTATAAAAACGAACGTCGACAACGTAGGCATTTAGAAAAATCTTAGATGATCAGGAGTGATGTGGCAAAGTTTCGAACCGTTTGGTCTAATACCCTTAAAAAAAAGTGTTGTATTCAAATCAGCCGTTTTTGGTGGAAACGCCAGTTTGAATACGCAGGTAATAACATAAGCTGGCACGTCACGTCACCGACATTTACATTTACGTTTAAGTCTCTACTCCGAATAGTCTACGCCGAAAATTATACGAAATGAAGCGTTCCATATGTCGTTTCGGTAAAGTAATGATAGAGATTGATATAAAACTGTCGAAATCCCGTGGAATCATGATTTTTTGTACTCTAATGGACCAACGGTGCCATCTGTGACGTTTAACTGTAACTAAATTTTTGATTGATGATTTCATGATTTTTAACACTATAACATCTTAAGGGGGTGTGAAAGTGACATCTGGGTTTCAATCGTTTATGAAACTGTCCTCAGAACTGGATGTACTGAATTGTTCGAAACCTTACATCGTGAATGTGGAGGCAACAAGGACGGTCCTAGCCCTCATGAAATTTCACTTTATAACAAATTTTTGAAAATCTCGATGAATAAATTTAAAAAATTGATATTTCATGAATTTCAGAACTTTCCTTTCAACATCCATATTTACATTGTAAAGTTTAAATCGATTTAGTACATCCAGTTTGGAGAATAATTTCATAAATGGGACCACTTTGATGTCATTTTCACATCACTTTAATGCATGATGTTCTATCGTAGCTGGCAGAAATAGTTGATTTGGGCGATTTTTCCAATTAATCGAGGAATGACAGATGGCTTCGTTAAAAGCAATTCAGCTAAATGTTTCATTTAAAAATAAAACAAAGGTACTTTTTGTGAAAATACACTTTAACACCTGATCAGTGCCACCGGTAAAATAAATCAATTATATTATTCACATATTTCTTTTTCAGGTCTTTGTGAGCGCATCACCTGATCACTGGTGTAAAATTCCTGTACTGGAGAACCTTACAGGTTTGATGAACCTTGAAGAACAAAAAGCTTTATCATTGCCTTTCAAGATTAAATCAGATGGACGTAAACAATACTCAAGGTGTTACATGTACGACGTTAATTACACGGAAATAATTGAAAACTGGTTTCAAAGACCATTTAGTAATCTTTCCGAAATTCTTGTGCCCACGTCCAATCAAAGCTTTTTATCACCTCCCATGAGCAAAGATGATTGGCCAATCAGCAAATGCCGATACGGATGGAGTTACGATACTCGAGACTACGACAGTACACTCGTAACTGAGGTAAAGCAACTTAATGTAATTTTCCTAATCTGAGTACGTCACTACTTGCGCAGTAACAGAGCATTAGACAAATTGGTCAAAGTGCTCGTTTAACGATTTAAGATGATGTGAAAGGCGGTGATAAATTTAATCGACGTCAACAAAATAAAATTCATCTATACCCTTTCCGGTGATGAAGCCATTTTGAATACTCAAGTGGTAACATAAGCTAGCGCGTCACGTTACCGACATTTATATTTACGTTGAAGTCTGATACACTCTATGTTGGGAATTATACGAAATTAAGCATTCTATATGTCATTTCAGTACAATAATTATAAAGAGATCGAAGCAAAACGGTCGAAATCCCGTGGGTTCATGATTTTTAATACTCTAATGGACCAACGGCGCCATCTGCGACGTTTAGCTACAACTTAATTTTTGCTCTAAAAACGTGTTACACACAAGAGAAGCCAGTATTCTCTTGCAATCGTTGGTGAAAGTACTAACCATATTTTTCCATCTGACTCTGTAATATTCCATTTCTATGGTATTCTAAATGTCCGAGATAGATCCTGAAACTCTTTATTTTCTATTCTAAAACTTCAAACAGCGTAAAACAACGAAAACTTGCACAGACCACGCCATGTCGGTTCTAATCCATCATAAATAAATAAATTTTTTATTAAAAAACTCTGGACCGCCATTACATTCGCCTTCGCGACATTCCTGGGGGTCCACGGCAGGGAGTAGTCCCACAAAAAGGAGGCGGGTTACCCCACGGAGTCGGTAGGCGCTTTCAGCTGATTCCGATGTGGTACACGGCGTGATCGGCACCTCAAGCTCGCAACTTGCCGTGACCGTGGTTTTTTTGACCACCCCAGGAGTTAATTCCTCGAAGGATTCATCGTGGGTCATTGCATTTGCGAGGAGATCGCGTAGACGGGCGACGTTAGACCCGGTACACAGTCACTCTGTCGGGAGACCCCTGAGGTCGTCTGGATGTTCGCCCGGTCAGGTCGAGGGTCGCAGCCGTGCCCTATGATGGGAGTGAGGATCGCTCGGTCGCGGGTGAACAATAGCCTAGACCCGATCCAAGCCGATTTGGGAATCTGGATCATAGGGCTATTTGGCACCTAGACGCCGATTATCCGAGCCATGTATAGAGCTAATGTGGACCGCGTGTCGGATCTCGGATTCACCCGCCACGAGATGTCTGTGGACGACACGTTCGAGGATGATCGTTTCGGTAACCCAGGTCGGAGCGAGCGTGGTGGTCGTGTCCCGATATGGGTCGATTCGAGCAGTATCTTGTAGGGCAGTTAACGATATCATGGTCTCGAATATTAACAAGAACGTGTTAACGAAAGGGAAATTTTCAATGTCAGGTGTAAGAACCTAGAATCCTGAAGCGGAGAAAACAGTTGGAATGTCTATTATACAAAATGCGCAAATGGTCCATTGGTAGCCCTCTCCACCAAGGAGGGGTCGGCGACCAGCCCAAGCCCCGATCGTTCATCACCAACACCAATGCCTGTGCTTTCGGCTTGGCCGGAAAATGCGTTTCTCACCGTCACTGACCCAACCGGGCACCAAGGAGAAGCGCTTGCTGTGCCTACCAATGTTCTCCAGCCCAAACCGCAACCCCATGCGTGGAGGGGAATAGCGCACCCCCACGCCCTGACGGAGCCATGAGTTGCATGGGGAATAGCGCACCGGGCACCCGAAACTCCGGCGAGAGAGGGAAAGCATCGTGCCCCCTCGCCAACATCGGGCCGTTTAACGGGCATCACAGAGTGGCTCGCGCATCGATGCCCGCTCGATATACTCATGCCCCAGGGAGATGAACCCCGTGAGTCACGTCTCGCCGCGCATGCAGCGTCTGGGGGTATTGCTCGCGTTCAGACCCCACGCATACGCAATTCAGGGTTTCCGCTCCGGTGCACCTCCCTTCCGGGTCCCACCCGTGTTAAAGGGAGACTCTTGCGACGGCACCCCGGGGTGAGACCCAGTCGCGCCAATGCCCCGCATTCGAGCAAAAGGCCACCCGGACACGACGGCTGTCCGCCGTTCTTCCTCACACTTCTCGCCACTCACTGTACCGCTGTCAGCGGCTTATCCAAGGTAACTGCAGCTCCGCCAGCCTGGACCACGACCCCTGGACGCAATCCGGCTCCCGGATTGAGCAAAGCCGTGTTATTGACCGGTCTCGTACCCGCCCAGGACGCCGGTCTGAGAACGCCAGCCAACAAGTCTAACGGTCCCATCTACCTAGTCCACTGGATTCTCACGCTGGACTCGAGATGCAGTTGAGCACGAAAAGAAGGATTCCGAGAATCTGGTGAACTGGACCACCACGGCCTCCATTATTAGAGCACACTTGAAAACTCTCCCACTAATTACATTTCGAAGCCGTCTTTTTCGGACTCTGACCCGTGAGGGGTTGTAGTTGTTTTTGTAGGAAGCGGGTTAGTGCATGGGGGAATTAATGGCTGCGTCAATGGCTGACACGATGCGGGGGGTTGTTCTGTCTGAGGGGGATACCGGTTCTGGGGCGTCTTGGAAGTCCGCACAGTTTGGGAGCTTGGAATTCGTGAAGTGTGATTATTCTTTCGGAGGTCGTGTTAAGGGGGGAGTTCCGGATGAAAGTGGTCATTCGTCTGTTGATCCATGTGGTCGTGTTCTTTCGGATCCGTCTGTAGGTTGTATCTTGCAGGAGATGTCGGATTTTCCTGTCGCAGTCCTGCTTATTGGGGATAATACTTTTTGAGGTCACATAGGGCGGATTGTTCTGTATAGGTAAGATTTGATTTGGGCGATTTAGCTTTGTAAAGGATGTTTACAATTTCTTTGTGGATTTCGTTGGCTGTTTCGTTGGGAAGTGGATAGTACTTTCCATTTGGCTTATTATGCCTTCTGGTGGGATGCGGCTAGGATCTGTGGCGAAGGTAGGGCCTTTAAATAGTGCGGAAATGGCGTCGGGGAACAATAGGGTGTTGCTGAGGTTTTGTACCGTGTTCTTGAGCGTCAACTGCTGTTGGGATTTCGGGGGTGGGATCTTCTGGAATTTATGTATCGTGGTTTGATTGGTGGTACACTGGTGCTAGATGCAATCGGCTTGTTCATAGGTAATGTGATGAATGGTGTTCCATAGGTCACTGCGTAGGATAGTGAATAGTTGGAGGGGGTACTCACTCAAGAAATTACGGATTTTAACGCTTCAAATCATGTGGCAAACAGCTGAAAATCGCAAGCAGAAATCACTGGAAATCGTTGGAAATTACCGAATACTGTCATAATCTGAAGGACGAATGTCACTTGTTACCAAATTGCATTGTTATTTATCATATGAAATCAAAGGCAATCGGCCCTCAAAGAAGGAAAGCGTTTTCTTTCCAAGTAAATAGCCTCTTGAAACAGTTTAAGGTGGAATCTGAGAAGAGGTGGAAATTCGGTCTAGCTGTTGTTTTGTATGTGCGTAAATTCAGAGAACAACTCACATCGCAGAAGCTTAAAATCCTTAATTGTCACGTTAACCATTTTCCGCGTCTTAACTGCAGTAAACCTTGACC
Source organism: Orussus abietinus (assembly GCF_000612105.2). NCBI lineage: Eukaryota > Metazoa > Arthropoda > Insecta > Hymenoptera > Orussidae > Orussus > Orussus abietinus. The sequence goes on along the minus strand of NW_019394371.1, from coordinate 86,106 downwards.
AACAAACCTAATACAGCTACCCTTTCGACACAATATATCAACTATCATTTATTAAGACTTTCCAAGTCTTCACTTCCTGCAGATCCCAACAAAGTAAGTGACCTAGCCGCTCGGGTCATCTCCCCATTAAATCGCAACAAATCCGTTACGCAGGCATTCGAAGGAAATTCATCACATCTATACTCGAATTACTCTGGCCTCGAAAAAGCAATGAAATTTTTTCTGGAGGAATATAAGGCATGAGCGAGGAGCCCCACGGAGTGCTACAACTTTAATTGCTAATAACTCGATGAAAAATGTTCTGAGACAAAAATGGAAAAGGAACGTCTAATTGAAAACTCCACCCTCTTTCGCCCCTTGAAAAATTTGTCTATTATGAGACACCTTGTATATACAGAATGACCATTTCATATTACCTTAAAATATCATAAATTAAGAATGCCACATCGTTGTAACAACACATTACAAATCGCAGGCTGCAATGCGTCCGTTATGCCAATAACTATATCGGCTAATATTTCCCTATTAATCACTTACATTTTTTAACAATTGATTCATATCTAATCCTTCAACAAGCACAACGCAATCATCGTATAAGTTTAATGTACAATTTCGAAGCACGCGTATTTAGTATGTGTACTCATTGTAGGAGAAATTTACTAATGTCCGACCTAGTAACTATAAAATATCTAAATTTTAATCACTACCTACATTCACATAGCTAGATCTCGTGTGCGACAACAGTTGGTGGCCTTCTACGTCGACAACGTTCTTTTACGTCGGCAGTCTCTTCGGTAATGTCGTCTTCGGATGGATCGCTGATAAATGGGGCAGAAGAACGGCTTTCTTCGCTATACTATTTCTGGAGGTCATTTTTTCTATAGCAACAAGTTTTAGTCCAAATTACGTAATTTATACAGCTTTGCGAACCGTCAATGGCCTCTTCTTTCCTGCTATATACCAGATACCCTTTATTCTCGGTACGTATATGTCAGCGTTGCAAATAAGATCAAATGGCTCGTGTTCACGTGCAAGTAACTTGTGACACTTCTTGCTGGAGCAATTTCAATTTCCGGGTACACTACATTAAATTACAATGATACCGTATCATTTACTTACAATAAATTTGCCGTAAATCGGTCTAGCAAGGACTTGCTGGACGATTTGCTAAAGTAACTTCCTAGATAAATAAAGTGATGCAAAATTTCCATGAATTTGTCTCATAAAAAAACATTAATGCCCGATGTTTTCATACTCCCGGATAGCAATTCTCCGGATAAAGATATCTGCTAGATAAGTAAAGGTTTGGTTTTTTTCACTGAACTGTAGGGTTTGCTATCTGGAAGATAGTTAAATGTTTTGGCAATCTAACAACACCGCAAATGCGAGAAGTAGTTAACTTCGAGAATTACGATACCCTTTAACTACCCACGTCTATTGGTGGGAAATTTTGAATTTGGTTTTGGGAATTAATGTTAAATTATATAATATTAAGCACAATTTTGTAGAGTACTTTTATTACTTTATATTCTCCAGCTGCTAGAGAAAAGTACTTCATTAGAAAATCGTTAACAATTTTTTATTATTACATGATATTGGAATAAGTGATACGTTTAACGAGTCAAAGTCACAAAATATGCATTATTAATATTAATTCATTAGTTGGGGTTCAATATTTAGTCGGTGCCGGCTCTGACGAATGAGTAGGTATCCGAGAAAGTAGTAAACAACTCACCAACGCCGGCGAGTTTCGATAGGGACCACAACCGGCACCCGGCTTGCCGAGTTCAACGCCGACGAGTTTGATGGACGGATGAGATTGCCGGGTTACATGTGCAAGCTCCCATTTCTTTACATTGCATCCGGGAAAAACGCCGGCGCCGGTTTTGCTGGTGCGTGTACAAACTTTGAGACTTTAAGCGTCTCAGCGTAGGTGGCGGAAGTATTACTGTACAACACCAATGCAAGGGTTTGTCATCCCCTTATCCCAAAACACGCACGAATCCGTCCGCAACTTGCAGCAAGAATTTCAAGGTTAATTCGTAAGGCTAATTAAATCGAAAGGCGCAACTTCGACTTCCGTAAGCAGGCGTGTACACGAGCTAATTTCCGAATTTGAAGCGCTTGCCGGAGGGTACAAGTTCTTGCGCAAATTCAGTTCCAAAACCTTATACACTATGGCAAGAAGTGTCCGAAACAGCTCTCGCAAGTTTTACTTGTTCGTGGACTCGAGCCTTTAGAAAAAAGGTAAGAGATGATACCAGTGAAAACAACATTTTGTTATATTTTCAGCTCTGGAACTGATGGGTCCACGATACAGAACCTTCGCCGGGATGGTTATTTGTATGTTTTTCGCAACTGCCATGTCGCTGTTGGCGTTACTGGTGAGTACATTTTGAAGATCTATTACGTACACTCAAAAACAGTTTCATTCGTTGAAAAGATTCTAATTAAATATAGTTCTTCTGTAATATGTACGAATAATAGTTGTCATTTCGTACTAATTATTTAAATCTAAACAAAATTAATCAGAGAACATATTATGGCTTGGATGCTTCCAATTCCTGATATAAATATACACGTACAATAGCCATTTTAATTTTTTTTCGAATAAAGCAATATTTTTAACCGGATTGACGTAATAATAATCTGGAAGAAAATCTTCATTTTAAAATAAAAACTCCCTAAAATGAATAACGCCCCTAAAAATAATCATCCCTTCTTGACGCTTGCCTTATAAAACATGGCAAATGAAATTTTTTATAATGCTGGATTCCCACGGAGTGTGAACCACTGTCGTGAACCGTGCTTTCGTGTCATACGTTCCGTCTGAACGTACAGTCGTGAAACTTGCGTTCAAAATCACCATGCCACGAAACAAGGGTAAAGAGATCAAACATATTTGATTTTTCAGTCGTATTCACATCATCGTGGAGCAAAATGACATTCCAAAGCTCGTTAATTTAATTTCATGGCAACGAAACTACACATTTTCTAGATTTATATAAAATGGAAAAGGGGCTATAAGATCCTACTTTAGAAGAATATTGCCATTCGAGACTTGCGAACGGCCGCAGCTAAAAGAATTAGCGAGGCTTTAAGGTGAAGTGAAACACGTCGAGGAACTTGATCAACGTCGATAAAGAAGATTTTTCTAAATGCCTACGTTGCCGACGTTCGTTTTTATATCGACAGCTGTGTCGAATTATATTGGTTATTGTACCAAATGGCATACTCCACCTGTCGTTTTCGTACAATAATTATGAAGAAATCGAAGTAAAACTCCAGAAATCCTCTGGATTCATGCCTTCTGTGGCCCTAATTGACTGCGGAGGGACCCCCTGCGCCATCTGTGATTTTCAGGTCAATTAAATTTTTACTCCGAGACCTCGTATTACCATCGTTTTAGCATAGAAGCGCATACAACACTTTTTTTGCCTTTGTCCCGTTCAAATGCGAGTTTATCGAATACCAGAGTGTTCTACATTGTCGTAAAATTGTGCTGACCCTTTCGATTCTCATATCAGAGCCTTCGGTAATTGTATATTGATCGAAATATGAGAGCTCGACGCCATTTTGATTCTGGTCTGGATTGAGTTAAAAAATTTATTTGAAAAATCCAAATTTTTAATGTGTCAGGACAATTCTTAGCTGATCAGGAGTGATGTGTCAAAGTTTCGGACAGTTTGGTCTAATACCCTTAAAAAAAAGTGTTGTATTCGAATCGACTGATTTGAAGGATGTTTCACTTCACCTTAAATATATCTGGATTTGGACCTGTTACGTAACCGGAGCCAACAGCGACGGTTATGAACTTCTAGGGCGAAATTCAGAATGAGAGATTCGGGAAAGAAAATGATCGTTAAAATTTGACCTGTGGTTCTAAATTCCGAGTATGCTCTTCTTAGACTGACGCCGGAAACGATGCAGTGAGAATGTTTAAAAGAATATCTCCAGCAGCTGAGATATCCTTATCGGGGGTCCGTTGCTTTTTCAAAGTGCTTTGCACACCTTACTGGCTCATACCCTCGGGGTCCTATTTCAGGAGAGCCTGGATGGAAAATGTTCAAATGAATGGAATTGAAAGTATAGATTAAGTATAATTAAAACCGAAACAATTCATCCTGAATACAGGACAAAATCTGATTAGGTACAATATGATGATCGAAAGTGACGCGATAGAGTGTAATTCGCGTGGAACCATCTCCTTCGTATTAACTGAATTTAAAACTACTGGGTACTTGAAAGAAATCCACGTCCTAAGATCGCAGGTCTGTCCCGAGTCTACCTTCCGATTGCACAACAAACGAGCTGTTCAGTCTCCCTAATGATGTACGGTGACTATCGATACCTAACAAGGAAGGGTTTTCAGGTGTCCGCCTCCGATTGTTTTGGTTCTTGGATATGTTTTAGAGGACCAGAAAATAAGAAACACGTGTATTTTTATATCGGCCCGTTTTCACATTTAGGGGGTGAAACAGCCCCTCAAAGTTCATAAGAAGAGGTATAAAAATTGCTAGTTTGAAGAATAATGTGGTGAGTAAAGCTTGTTACAAATTTAAAATACGTCATAACTTGCTTGGTATATAATGTTCTTATCGGTATTCACTCTTACCTGGGGATAAACTACCCATAACCATACAAAGACACGTATAGAGACTTGAAGCGTAGAACATGGTCATTAAATTAAGAAACTTTAAGCATCAATTATTTTATTATGTTAAAATAATGGTTTAATGATCTTCTATCACTATTGAGGGGTGAGACACCCCTAATTAATTAGTTACGCTTGTCTCATAATAAAAAGCGTAAAAGATCTAAGTAATCTTCGAACGAATGCAATTAAAATTCATGACGTGAACAGTATTTCATAAAGATGGAGCTCTAAAATGTCACCATAGTAACAACTACCCCCAACGGAAAGTCCACCCCAATAGAGGGATTTATGGTCGGCGTTTCGTTTAAGACTAGTAAATCAATGTGAACGATTCACGCTTTCGACTGTCGTGATTAGTCACGCAAGTATACACGCTAGACTCGTTCACGACAGTGGTTCACACCCCATGCATAATATCGTCAAATAAAATCTACGAGACATCTTGAAAAATCTGTCGCTTGAGATATTATTAAAAATTAGAAAAATATATTTAGAAATTATTCCGTGCTACTAGGACATAAACTTATTTGTTAAGTACTTGTGATGTCCCGATTATCAAATAAACTTTTCCATTGTATCACCTAACACGTTTACTATTATTTTATGAATGTTTATTTCGAAAAACAGGTAATTTATTTTATTCTTTACAGGGTTATCTATTGAGACATTGGTACACCCTTTCGCTAGCCACGTCTGTACCATTCGTTCTTCTGTTCAGCTACTATTGGATAATTCCAGAGTCACCAAGATGGCTATTGAGCAAAAACAGGATTGACGAAGCGGAAGTCATCGTTCAGCATATGGCTTCCGTCAATGGAAAAACTGTACCCAAGAATTTTCTCAGAAAAATAGAGGTAGGGTAAACCACCAAGTTATTGAACGATTAACAACATTTCTTATCAAAATTATGTATATCGAATCAATATGTACTTTCTAGAAAATAATTTCAGCATCATAAAAAGAAAAGGTTTCAGAATGTTATAGTCGTATGAAATTGTCAATATTGATTACGTGAAATGTTATGAACGTTGCACAATGTTACAGGAAAATCCAAAATATTGACCGCATTTTTACAGAGAATAGAACGTACTCTTCCATTTATTAAACGGCTTAGAAAAGTAGAATTACATTTAAATCAATTAGCAAAAGGAAAATAAACAACAGCAACGACAAGTAAACAACAACTAAAAGTTTTAATATTTGTGCAAGGTGGTTTCTGCTTTGGAAGGAAAAGTTTTCTTGAAAGAAGGAAAGAAGGGAGCTTGGACCTTAATTTTTCTATTTTTGTTAATAAAAATCGTTTTAACGAAATTATTAGAAATGAATAAGAAAAAAGTATATGTTTACTAACAGAAATAAGTGAAATTTTTAAATCCAGTTATTGAACGCAATATTTTTTATATTTTATTCTAAATAATAAAAGTATTTGTTGCAATATATATATTTATATGATATTTGTGACAAAGAGTTACAAGAAAAAGTAATAGATATTGATTAATTAATATATACTTTAAAAGTAATTGCTTAACCTAATGTAATCACTAACTTATTTCGTGGTAAAATTTCTATGCAGTTTTGCTTTTAATTCTATGACGCGCACTAATGCAAATTATTGAACATCGTTAATATATATGCTATTGGCAATGCGATAAATTCGGACATTGTCCACATTGCTCAATTTATCACATTACCTATAACATATACTATGTCATGGCTGCAAAATATTGTTAACATAGTCGGATGCCTATTTATAACAATCATATGTTTCTTACAAATTCATAATATATCAATAATCGTTCATCGTAATAATATATCAATCATCGTTCAATAACTGGGTGGTTTACCTTACATTTTAGTACCATTAGCGTCTGTTTTTATGTTTTACAATTATTGATTCCCTATTTTTCTTAGAAAGCAGTAGCTTTTGCACCGCAGTCCTTTTTTTTAGTATTTTAAATAATTATATTGCTTCTTTACACTTATTGCCGTTTAAAGGTTAAAGTTGTTCAGAGTTAGTTAGTTATTACTTATAGCTCCAGAGTCTTTATAGCGCAGACTCTATTGATGCCAACTTATTTCTTGACAGGGCTCTATGCCCTGTTCAGTTTATAACTGGTTACTTTTGGAGGTTAGGTTGGCACTAGGTATCTTTACCGGCTGTTATATTTCTATGTTGTACTTTTTGGCTATTGCGGCGAGGGTTTTGAAGATTTCTTCGCTGCCTATTTTTATGATATGTCTAACATCCATGTTTATGTCGGGAGTTATTTTGCATAGTTTAAGGATAAGTTCATTAGTTCCATCCTGTGTGTCCTAGCAGTGGAAGAATAGGTGATTTGGATCTTGTGTGGGGTGGCCACATTGACATTGCGCAGTCTATATTTGTTATCTGATCTCCTGAGGTCTTGGGTTAAGTCAGTTGTTCTCTAAGGAATCGTTTGACCCTTCCTGGCTATCCTGTCGAAGGTTTTTTTCGATGCTTTCTTTAATTTCTAAGTCGTTTTTGTGTGTGTTTGAGGATGTGTTTTTGTTTTTGAAGTTCCGTATTACTCTCCATATGCTACTTGGGTTAGAATCTTTATTTAAATTTATAACGGGGAAAAATGGGAAGGACGGGGGTCGCGCGCCTAGCGCGGCGGCTCAGGGCCTGAGGGCGCCACTGGCCTCGCAGCGCGTTCTTTGAACGGCGTGACGGGCTTGCCCGTCACAAATTGCCACAGAAATCTTTGAATTTGCTTGCCTTGATTTTCTTGAGTTTTCTGTTAGTCTATTTTTTAGTTTCTTCATATGTCTTTAGGTTCTGTAAGGTTCGATTATTAATGAAATTCCTGTAGCTGTACATTTTATTGCGTATTAGTTCGTCACACTCATTGTCCCACCAGTAACTTGGGTTATTTTTGATTTTCCTAAAGTTACAGGTTTGGCACCTGCTGTTTCGAGTGCTGATTTAATTGCATCTGTGATCTCCTCCTACATTTTCGTACTGGTTATGTCGTGGTTTATATTAGTAGTCCATTCCCTGCATTTCTCCTTGTATTCTTCCCAATCGATACTTTTTAGTATTATCTTCCGTTTGGTGAGATTGTTTTCTATTGCGTTTGCCCTTATTTTAACTTCAATATGGATGATGGATGCAATGTGAATGAAACTGTTGCCTGCAGTGGGGATTTTTACTATTGTTAATTCAACTTGGTGTCATTGGCATGTAGCTATTAGGCGTTGATGTTGGGCATCTAGATTAACATATTTAATTAGGTTCCTAATCAACATCGTAATACCGTCACCTGGGAGACTAAATTTGTCCTGTTTTTTCAGAAATATTTCCGATAGCGATAGAATGTCTGCTGATCGGTCTTCTATTAGGTGTGGTATTTGGTGTATTTTGGTTTTGATTGCCCTGCAGTTCCAGTGAATTAGGTTAATTCCGTTTTTTTTCCTATTGTGTCTGGTTTCGGTTGATTATGTGTTTTCTTGAGGTTGTTTTTTGAGAGTTGACGTTTTTTTTTTTATTAGGGCGTGGGAGCTGGTTGTATCTGTCAGAAAGTTCTTTGGTTGGGTCTGTTTGTTTTGGACATTATTATTGGATTAACATATGGTTGTTTTCCTGAGTCTACTGGCTCAAATCTATGACTATTTTTTCTTTAATTTTAGTAAAAGGTCAAATTGTTCTTCCGTTTTTTGTGCGAATCCTAGGCTATATATAATCGTTTGCATTGTTTTGTGGACAATTTTTTTGATGTCAGTTTCAGGTGTTGGAAGATTAGATTGACTGTGGTGCACTTATTCGGGTCTTTCAGTTTCACTTACCTCTTTCTTCTCTTGAGACATTTCAATGTCTACTGTACTTTGATTATCCTCTCCAATCATGTTATTTTGTATGGATGTTTCTATATTTGCGTATGTGTGTGTCTGTTATTCTCTTCTTCTCTCAGGTACTTTTCTTTTTTTGCATAGCGTTTGTCTCTTTCTTCTTTGTATTTTTCTATAAGTGTATCCATTGATATTTTTACGGCTGAGCTATAGGTGATTGGTTTGGGGGTGGTATACCTCCCATTTTCTCTAATATTTCCATAGGCTTACTCGGCGTAACGTTGTGGGTAGAGACTACGGATTTTGTTTTTTTGGAGTTTGAAGATTGGACATCTTGGGTCAGAGGCACGATGGTTGATCCATTCCATATTTTTCCTGACGCAATTTATGCACTTATGCTGTTCTCTCATCGTATCCAGAGTACATGTTTCTCTTGTGTGCCCTATTTCAGAGCACATGTTGCAGATCGTCTGTCTGTTTCTGCATAGTTTACCGATATGCCTATATCTTTGACATACATTGCATCCTTTAACCCTATCTATATAGGGTTTCACTCGGACCGGTGTGCTCCAAAGCGTGAGTCTTTCAGGCACGTGTTTGGTGTCAAAAATTAATTTAAAAAGTCTTGATTTTATTTTTTGCACCTCGCCGTTTGCATTTTTTATCGTTCTGAACATTTGTTCAACTTTAACTGGGGCCTTCTATCCGTCGACTGCCCACGGTGGAGGTCTGAGGTTCTGTTGAATTTCCAGTAGGGTGATTTCTTTATCATCTATCCCATGTAGAACCATGACTTTAAATATTTTAAAGTTTGGTATGTAAGCCGCCCATTACTCATTAGGGAATATGGGGTTTTGATTCGCATACTCCACGTATGTGTTAGCATCTTTCGGGTCTTTGAAGAATATGATGAAGCGATTGCTTCCCTCCTTCTTCAGTCCGTACGCCGATTTCATAATATTAGGGATTTTATTTGAGCATAGCTTACCTAATAAGAATACACTTTTTTCAGTCTTATCGTTTTCATTTGTACTCAGTCATTTCAACATTCGTTTCGTAATTTTCTGTAATAATGATTACAAAATAGAGATTTGTTTTCCCTAATGTTTTATTATTGTTTTGAATTGAACCATCAATTGATTGGTTGGGTTTCAGTTGATAGTTTGTGTAGAGTTTATCAATACCAATAATGTTCATGTAGAAATGAATTCATGTAGATGTTTTTATCAGTATTTGCCACGCAGAACAATTTCACTTACAAACTCTGAAAGGTAAACTTCTCATTTGTTGCCCTTTACCACAACTACAGAATTACGTTTCATTCATTTTATCCCGATTTTAGTGAAACGTGGCATAATTTAAAGAACTTGCAGAATTATAGTACTGTAACTTGATACTTTCTGTAATTACACTAATTTTTGTCCTCTTATAATGTACAAATATTTTGTAATTTTGAACAATTTTCATTACACGAATCTAACGTTATAAATTTAAAACTTACATCATAATTTTCATTGCCGTTTAATCTTCTTACATAAACATTTTATGACGTATTTATAAGATGTCGTACATGTTTTCTTAATAGGAATTAATTCTTAAAACATTCGCACTAATTTTAAACGGACACTACTCATCTGCATGAATTTAATAAATCACGAGTGAACTTTAAAATATATTTTACATTACTTTTATTTAACTAACTGTTTTTCTACATTTGAACTGTCAACTTTGACTTTGGATCTCGATGCAGCGACCTCCACGCGGTGAGATCTGGGAAGTTTCTGTCAGACATTGCCAGTAGCTTGCAAACAGCTGCTTCAAAATAATTGTATAAGCGTATTTATATTTAAAGCGACATATTCGTACTAAGTGGTAATTGTTACTAACATTTTCATTTACAGCTTAATGTATTATTTGCTCCGGCCAAAATTCTATCAATTTTAAACTCAAGCCAATTCGGAACGACGTGCTGGCCGTGCACAATGTGTCAGGCCGAGCGTAGACCCTGGCGAAGATGCTTTTAGTTGTGTAATATATGTGCAAGATGCACGCACACATTGTTGCCGCGTCGTCTAAGCTCCGCCCATAACACGTTTCATCTCTCTCATCCGAGTGAGAAAGAGCATTAGTCACCTCCCATCGAATTCGGTGCTAATGCCATCTAGCGGTCGATGTCATCGTCCCCACTTTGGTGGTGGACTCCGTTAAAGTTGATCCATTCAGGACATGCGATTCAAACCCGACAGTGGGCGTGTGGCGTTCGGCGCCACGGGGTCGCGAATTCCCAAACGCGTGTTTTTATTTAATTTAAATTTATTATTTTCAGTTGATAATTTAATTAAGTACGAGTAAATATAATTTAAATAATAAAATTCGAATGATTAACAAATGAATGTAAATACTAGTTAAATAATTATTTATTAAATAAACAAATTAATTAGTACAACATTATATTACAACATCGCTGCTTCCTACCGAATTCAGGGATTACTACGATTTCTGGCACACACTGTGCAATATAACTCTGGAACATTTATCAGCTTGAGGCACAAACGCACTAGAGCGCATTGCCGGCGTGCGGAATTCGCCGCGGAACGCGGAAAATATTTCCTGAAAGTATCGTTTTGCCCCGTAGCCGTGGAATGGTAATGATTGGTTAAGCCGTCTCAAGGCAATCTGCGCTCCGCGTTGATTCCGTGCGGTTTCCGCGTGTATGAAAATAAGGCATAACACGTGACTATTTGTGAGCTCAAATTTGAAATGAAATAATTGCAAAAATCAATTTGAACAATTTATTATCACAAGAGCAAAATAAGAAAATAATTGGTTTAACAGTCTGAATCGCGAACTAGATAATTATTACATGTTGAAGTTCGGCGGAAGGCTGTGTAGAAAAAATACGGTTAAACAAGAAACCCTTTGTACGAAAATACGCCCGATTTTGCAAAAATGTTAGAAATCTAACTAAATCAAAAAACTCGGAGAGAGAAATCTAGAAAAATCAAACAATTATTCTGTTCCGAACTCTAAAGGAAAAACTATGAAATTACTTCATCGAGAACTCAAAATAGGCTCCCCGAATCCAGGAAAACGGGCACTCCGACTAGCGTCGGGATTGCACCGACTGACACGGTATTTTACCGATCTCCCTGTCCGACCGGCTAGCTCGGCTAGTCGGAGAGGAGGTGACTTCTGGCCATAAAAATAAAGAAAGAAATATAGACCTAGATTACAAAGGTGAGACCAATGCTCACTTACGCTTCTCCCTTGCTCGGGAACCTGCAACCTCTCCACGAGTTGAGTATTTTAACGCGGAGGCTCCTAACGGTCGGAACGGATCCCGCAAGATGCGACTCACGATCCGGTTGCCCCACGGTTACGCAGCCTCCCTCAGGCATCCGGTCCCGGTCGTCTCCGTGTGTGAACGGCCTCGGGATGGACTCCACCACCGCCCTCGTCGGTCTCCATTTTATACGCACAGCACTTTTCTGATATTAGTCGCAGTCGCGAACCCGAACCGCCACTACTCGCGACGCCGACATGGGCCTTTACAAATGATTTTTCGAATAAATTCGTAACGCCTGGCCGAAACTCGAGTGCAAGCTCAACGCAGACTGAGGGGTCGGTTGGCGACGACACCTGGCCGAGGTCCTTGTGACCCCCCCGTTATTGCGCCGCTTCCTTCCGGGCCCCGCGGGGTTACGCAGTCTCGCGGAAATCCAGTAGTGGGATCTCAGATTTGCCTTTGGGGCGATCGCTCCTCATGAAGTCCCCTTACCGACCACGGCTCCTGCTCCAGCTACTCAACGGAGCCCCGGTTTTAGGGCGGAGCTCCCATTCGCCCTGGTCCCATGGTGGCACCAGGGCACCGGGTCTTCCTCTTCGCGCCAACGAGCCCTGACCTCGTGAACGCGCCGCGGTCGGCCCGGTCAACTCCGTAACACCCTTAAGGATTCGAAAGGGTCCATGTTCCCCAATATGGTGACGCGAGGGAGAGCTCCCTTCCGACACGATGCTTCCGCCACGTGGAGGACTTTAAGGCCGCGATCCCCCCCCCTCGGACGACATTGGTTCGGAAAGAACACCGCTTTGGCATGTGGAGGAGGCTTCACGATCCGCCACGTTACAACTTCTATCGAAGTTACCGACATATTTATGTCGACAGCAATGTCGTATTCTATGGAATGGTATACGCTATGTGACGTTTCCGTACAGATATTATAAAGACGCCTTGGTAAAATTGAAGAAATTCTCTGGATTCATGATTTTTTATATTCAAAGTGCCACCCTACGCCATTTTTAACATTCAGTGTCAATTAAATGTTCTCTCCGAAATATCGTAATATCTTCGACAGGAAATTAGCACAGGTCATAAAACACATTTTTGCCCTTATCATGTTCAAAAGCGTGTTTTTGGATTAGTAGAGTGTTCTAAAGTTTTGTGTGTCAATCTGGAAATTTCTGTTTCTCACTCGAGAGCCCTAAGGTGATATGAAGGAGCCAGCCTATGTATATTTGAGAGGTCAAATCGATAGTGAACGTATTCTCCGAATTGGCTGTACCGATTCGTTTCCAATTTTACCACGTGAATATGAAGGCCCTAAAGTAGGTCTCTAAACTCAGCATTTCATTTTTTAGAAAAAAAATTATTTATTTATCATGCACTAAAACCAACTTGACGTCGTCCACGCACGTTTTTGATATTTTATGCTTTTTGAAGACTGAGAATCGAAAATGAAGAGTTTCAGGACCTAGCTCGAACAATTTAGAATGCAATAGCAATGGAACAGTACAGAGTCAGATGGGAAAATATAGAAAATACTTTCACCAACGATTGCGAGAGAATGTTGGCTTGTCCCGTGGGTAGCGCGTGTTTTTAGAGTAAACATTAAATTGCACCTAAATTTCACAGATGGCGCCAGTGGTCCATTAGAGTATAAAAAAATCATGAATTCACAGGATTTCCACAGTTTTACTTCGATCTCTTTATAATTATTCTACTGAAATTACATAGGGAACACTATTTATCGTGTAATTTTCAAAGTAGAGTGTAACAAACGTCAACGTAATTGCAAATATCGGTTACGTATTGCGCCAGCTTATGTTACCGCTTGAGTATTTAAAATGGCCTTGCCACCAAAAAGTATAAAGATGAAATTTAATTCATCAATGTCGATTAAATTTCTCCGCACCTGTCATATCACTTTAAGTATGCTACTAGAAACAAATCGATCGAATGAATAACTCTTTATTATTAAAGCAAGGTTGAATGTACTTTATTGAATGCCAGAAAATACTTATCTTCAATTAACTGTTTGCAATCATTGTAACGAATTTGTAACGTTTCAGGCGGAGATTTTAAGAAATAAAAATATATCCTGCAACGGAAAGAAATCGAGTATCATAACATTAGACTGTGATGTCAAAGATAGGCCTCCTCCTCCTTCTGCAACGCCAATGGATCTGATCACGAATCCGAACATCCGTAAGAAGTTTTTAATTCTCGCCTTCGATTGGGTCGCGAATGCGGTCGTCTATAACGGACTGTCCTATAACACGACCAATCTCGGTGTCTCAGATTATTTGGCCTTCTTCATAGGTATGAGTTTTTCGTATTTTTTTCCGATATTGAACGTAATATTTTTTCTTCTTTTTCCCATTCAAATTCTATAAACTTACGTACCTGTACCTAAGAGAAAGTTTGGCAACAGAATTTAACGGTTTTCCATTTAACGCAACCACAATAATTCTGTAACAATGCGTACATTATTCCATATTTATTTTATGTAATAAATAACGATTACGCACTGCGAGTGGTTTTCTCAGGCAGTGCATGTAATTTCTCTAATTGTCCACAAAATAATACGCATTATATGAAATAATTTCAGTTCATATACAAGAACGGTCCAAATTGGTCATCCTGATGATTATTGAAACCTTTAAGGTGATGTGAAACCCCCCTCAAATCGGTCGATTCGGATAAGACACTATTTTTTAAGGGTATTGGATGCGACTGTCCGAAACTTCGACGCATGACTCGTGAGCACCGATCTTGACCCTTTCAAAATTTGGATTTTTTAAGAACATTTTTTAACTTAGTCCAGAATAGAACCAAAATGGCGTCGAACTCTCATATTTCAATCAATATACAATTATTGAAGGCTCTAATATGAGAAACGAAAGGATCAGGACAATTGTACAACAATTTAGAACATTCTGGTAATCGAGAAACTTGTATTTGAACGGGATGAAGGCAAAAAAGTGTCTTATGGGTATCTGTGTCTAACGGGCCGATGGACTCAACGGACTTGAGAAATTTGATAGAAATTTAACCTAACGTGAGTCAATAAAACGTACTCGAATTCTTCGCCAAACTTACAAGGAAGGTATCCCAGGTTGATCTCTCCGATTTGATTTCTTTTATAATATGTTATAGTAGACTAAAAACTAAGCGACACGTATTTCTTTTTATCTGCCATTAAACACTTTAAGGGGGTGAAACCACCATCCAACGTAAAGCCTGCGAGGGGTGATTCACTCCTTAATTTTTTTTTTAATTGCGTAAATTATATTTTTCATTTTGATTTCACCCCCTTAAAGTGTTTAATGGCAGATAAAAAAAAAATACGTGTCGCTTAGTTTTTAGTCTACTATAATTATGAAAGAAATCAAATCGAGAGATCGACCTGAGATACCTTCCTTGTTAGAGGGATGGACTGAAACTTCTTAAAACGTGTTCAGATCACACTTAAAAGTGTACTCGGAAACTTTCGCAAAGTGTACTCGATTATTCACAGAACGGACACCGAATTTTCCCACAACAGACTCAGAAATCCTGCACTACGGACTTGAAAATTTTACGAGCGGACTCCAAAGTACATACGACGAACTCAGAAGACTGGGTTTGCCATATTCACGCGAGTGGAACCTCTTCTTTCGACTTTGTGATCTATGCGATCTCGGATCACGTCTTCTTTTGTTGCACCCCGAGTTTCAATTTGTTACTACACACCAAAATCTTTCGACATGAGTTAATGCGACGTGCAGTTCGTAATACTGCCTAGGATCTAGAGATTTTAATCGGGCCGGGATTCTCCTTCTCCGCCTTCCCTAGGGTCCTCGACTCGACTTGAACGTCACTTCTCCGACATTAAAACAATAAGGGACAAGTTATTCGCTGACTATTCACCTGGGCGATAGAAAGAGAAAGGGACGGGACACCTACGAGACACAAGAAAGAGTGAGGGTTGCAGGTGTCGCGCGACCCAAAAGTGAACCGCCTACGCGGCCCGAGAAAAAAGGGGTTCCCGATAACATCTTCGCTAGTTTAGTGCTGGCTAGTCTCTCTGCTGGTCCTTCGACAGGGCTTTGTTGGTTGCTGCGGTTTTTATCGGCCCCGATGTCGTCGGGAAGAAGGCCCTGGGGTTTCGGGGTCCCACTTAAACAGTCCAGGACTTTTCTTGATTTGGTACTCGTTAATTGCGCGTCTCTGGAAGGGGCTGGATCCGTCGCCTAATTTAGTGCGTGGATCCTCTCAGACAATAGCTCACTGGAGCGGTTTTCCATGATTAGGGTAGCGGTCGAGATAATCAACGGTACGCAACCGATTGCTCTTAGGCGGCGCGGCCAGGGCGGTTTTCTTGAATATGCCTGCCGCGTCCCTCGGTGGAATCCACGCCGAAATTTCTCATCGTCTCCGCTCCCAATGATGAAGTGTTGTTGTAGAGTTCCGGACGCCCCAATTCTCGATCGGGTCGCCGTCACCTCGGGCATCTTCCGCAGCTCGACTGCGTGACATCCAGGCAGTTGGTGCCGGCTGCTACCGGGGTACTTCGGATAAGCTTGCACTTGCCAATTCGGAATTAACCGAGAGGCTGGATTCCTCCCTGCGGGCGGTCGCGTTCGGGGTCACTGTACTAGCCAACTCTCTATCCCCATGAGTCTGGCATCTGGTTGCTCCAGCAGTCCTGACGGGACCCTTTGGCTTGGCCCTTTTCCTGGAGATAGTGGCGTTAGACCTCGGAATTCAGCGCTCCTCCTGCGTCCGTTTCCTTTCGAGAATTCGTCCCCGAGTTGTCCCCCTCGTGGTCCTCGGTGACAATGGTGGGTGCTGCAGAATGGGGCAAGACGACCGGCGCTACATTTAACACTAGAACTACCAAGCCCAGTCAAAATGACTGGTTTTAGATGGCCCACCACAACCAAAAACTTCCGCCGGTAGTTCTAGTGTTAGATCTAACACATGAATTTGGGTTACGATAGCCGGATCGATTCGGTTTTCACGTATCGGATTCAAAAATTATCTATGTTTTGTGTCCTAAATGATTCAATCTATCGATTTGGAGACTTGGGTAGCAACCATGACTTTGAGAAAGTTCACTTAAAATGAAATGTTGCAGTTTCGGAAGCGAAACTCCAGAATCGGGTCGATAGGATTTTATTCCGTGCTTCCCTTTTAGGGACATCCTGTTATGACGGTATTACAATAGAAAATGCAACGTTGCATTATGTACTCTTTCCTGTCTGTCAAGAATTTTTTGTTGAATGTGCGAAGTGAAGACGAAAGTACAGTAGCGTCGTTAAAGCGACGTGTCCGTTGACAATATTCTTTAAATGCTCGTCTACGGCTCATATTGTAAGTTCACGTCGGATGTAAAAAGACCCACTATGCCTCCTTGGTAGACCATATACTATTTATGGAAAAAATAAATTGTTTGACTCAGGAACGGTCTTAACACCTCCATAATCACGTGTTAACATTTCATATGAATCAGTTCATTCATCTTTTAAAAAAGTTTAACCGTGCAACTGATCGTTCAAACTTACCTTTCACATTGCCTTAACGGAACCTATGATAATCATTAATTAATTTTAAAGAATGTAATCGTAATATTAGTGCAATGAAATAAATTTCCATGTCATAATATAGTGATTTATATTTCTGTTTTCAGGAGGAATCGTTGAAATCCCGTCGTATGTGATCACGTGGTATGCCATGGATAGGATAGGTAGACGTTGGGTTTTGTGTTTAACAATGCTTCTGGGCGGTCTTGCGTGTGTTTCCTGCATGTTCGTTCCAGAAGGTAAATGTATAACACTTCAATTCTGCATGTTTCTATGTCAACTGTGTTAAATATGTTTATTATTATGAGTCGGTATGCCGTATCCTTGTCATTGGTTATAGCGTCACACGCGATCTTTGGATAGATGGATATCAAAAACACCTTTATACTATGTAAAATCCCTTCTCCAAATACGTATGCAGTCATAAAACAACTAGAATCAGTTGTTATGTACCAGACTAAACAAAATATTTCTGTCCTGGTTTATTGATAATTTTTCTAAACTAATGAATTCAAACATAAAATTCATATAATTAAAAATCTTATAAACATACATATCGAGATCATCACAAATGTTTCTGGTCACAAAATAACACAAAACAGTTATTATATTTCAAACACGAATTATATTGCTAAGCAGTATTGGTCACGCGCCAATTTGTATCTATTTTTTTTTTTAATTGGTAATCAATGAAAAGTTTGATTAAATAAATAATAAATTATTTACTTTTGTAACTCTCAAGCTGTATCATTCTAATTGATAAGTAATGAAATCAATATTTTCGCAAGCTGAAGTAGATCAGTAGGATCTACTGAATGTAACAGAAATGGTAGGTACGATTTATGCAGAGCTATCCCTGTTGAAAAAAGTGTCAAAAAGTCCTGTCGTATTTCTTCCTACAATGCATAATTTTTCTGTAGTAACTAATTGAAGCATAGCCAATCAATCGCGTTTTCCAACGGAACGCACAACGGAGGGGACGCTGGTAAGACTGCTATGCCGCAAACAGCCTAACGCAGCCTTACCGGCGTTTTCTCCGCTATGCGTTAAGTATTATTGACTGGTTTAGGGTCAATGTGAGGTTGAAAGGTATCCGCGTTTTTGTCGCAACAACAAAATGCGAAAGAAGACGGCCAGGAGGTTATGTTAAGGGAAAGGATTGACAAGGAGGCGGGATGGCGGCTCTGCCAGGCCTGCTCGAATTAAGGTGAAGTGAAACCCCCTTCAAATCAGTCGATTCGAATACAACACTTTTTTTTTAAGGGTATTAAACCAAACTGTCCGAAACTTTGACACGTCACTCCTGATCGTCTAAGAATTGTCCTGACACGTTCAAAATTTGGATTTATTAAAAATATACAATTATCGAAGGCTCCGATATGAGAATCGAAAGGGTCAGGACAATTTTACGACAATTTAGAATACTCTGGTAATCGATAAACTTGCATTTGAATGGGGTAAAGGCAAAAAAAGTGTAGTATGCGGTTCTATGCTAAAACGATGGGAATACGAGGTCTCGGAGTGAAAATTTAACTGACCTGGAAATCACAGATGGCGCAGGGGGTCTCTGCAGTCAATTAGGGCCTCAGAAAGCATGAATCCAGAGGATTTCTGGAGTTTTACTTCGATTTCTTTATAATTATTGTACGAAAACGACAGGTGGAGTATACCGTTTGGTACAATACCCAATATAATTCAACACAGCTGTCAATATAAAAACGAACGTCGGCAACGTAGGCATTTAGAAAAATTTTCTCTATCGACGTCGATCAAGTTTCTCAACGTACTTCACTTCACCTTAAGGTCTTAAAATTAAATAACCACTCGGGCGCATTCGTCCTGTTCTCGCACTCCAATCGAACACCGAGTATTGAGGCGCAATGTTCCGTATTCAGCAGTCCAGAAACCCAGTGCCAAAGCGCGGTGCTTCGGGATTAGAATTCCAAAATCTAAATGAAGCGTCCGCAGTCTTTACGCTCTTCTGTCCACAGTTCCCTCTCTTAGGTCCTCCCTACTCTCTCCCAAGCACCACATGCTCGAGTTGCGCCGAAATATTGCCCATGGTACAGGGGCGTACGTTGGTCATCTGACCCGTTAAAATATGTATTCGGTACGAAACTCTACCGAGTTTCTTAATTAATCGTTGCATGATAACTCGTTTCCAACCACGTGGTTCAAATAACAAATTAACATTTTAATTTGTTGAGCCGGACTAAACTTAGCGGATAAAGACTACATGAACGTTTCACGCCTATACCACGCATATAAATATGTATTTGGCGCGAAACTCTACCATTCGAGGTTCATGATGCATGTTTCAATGAAATATCTCTTACCGTATCATGCAAGAAAATTTGTTTTTACCAGATTTGTCTTGTTATAATAACGATGAACGGAAACGAAAACGCGTGTTTTCCCCAATTACATGCATATATAAAATCAATGAATTCAGTAAGTGTCTTATGTTAATTAATGTTTCTTGTTGTAACAGATGCAGTTTGGGTCACCGTGTCATTGGCAATGGTCGGTAAATTCGGTATCGCTGCCTCCTTCGCCGTTTTCTATGTTTTCGTGGGCGAATTACTTCCGACAGTATTGAGATCACAAGCGATGGGAATTGCATCGTTCATCGCTGGGATCGGTCTGCTAACTTTTCCATACATAGTGCATTTAGCTGTATATTCAAGAGTACTTCCACTGATTGTCATGGGCTCATTGAGCGTTGCAGGAGCACTGACTTCAATTTTTCTACCCGAGACCCTAAACATTCATCTTCCACAGACAATTGAAGAAGGCGAACTTTTTGGAGCTGACTTTGATCTATGGTCCTGCCCGACAATCACCTCGTTAGTGTATTACTTAATTCTATATCTTTACATTTGTTGCTCTCGTGATATCGCCCCATTTTATCTGCTATTTTCATTCTGCAAATTACTTAATGTACTTATCTAACTGAATTTATTTTTTTTTAGAAATTACAAATAATTATAGAAAATTAAGGAAGTTATTTTATCAGTGTACATCCTGGAATCTAAAGTCGATGGTCATATCAAACGGCTAATCGATCCACAATTAAACTTGGCCCGACCTCTCGAATTGATTACAAGAAAACTAAGCTTCTTTGAATCAAGTAACATGAACAGGACTGATACTTGCTACGCTCGAGCATTACTTTTACATTCCTCCTACGCAATGTACAAAATAAAGTTGTTAAGCTGAAATACGATTTGTATTAATTTTACCTATTTTTCATATGATTAAGGTGATATGAAAGAGTCAGCCTCTATTTATCCGATAGGTCAAATCGCTGGTGAAAGTATTCTCCGAATTGGGTGTATCGATTCGTTTCAAATCTTATCACGTGAATATGAAGGCATTAAAGTAGGTCCTGAAACTCATGAAATCTCAATTTTTATAAAAAATGTATTTATTTATTACGGACTAGAACCAACATGGCGTGGTCCGTGCACGGTTTTGATGTTTTACGGTAACTGAAAATTCACAATCGAAAGCGTCAAAATACTTATCACGAAATCACAAAACGAGGAGTTTCACGATCTAAGCATAACAATGTAGAACACTATAGTAATTGAGCATTATATTCATGTGGGAAATATTGAGAAGAGTTTTATATATATGCGCAGTAAAATTTTTAAATATACCGTGAGCAACACAGTGTTATCTCTGTAAGTACCTATAGAGTAAAAATTGAGTTACAGTTACTAATGTACGGGACAAATATTCGAACCAAAGATTTTAAACTTCCGAGCTCATTAATTCATTTTCAAAATGATGATTATAATTTAAATTTATGCAATAAATGAGATAACGGTAGCAACATGGGTAACTAAATAAAAATACTAACGATAAGAAAGATTGATACTGTTATCTTACGGTACGAATTTAATTAATTTCATATTAATTAATAAATGGACGGTAAAACAAATAATGAAAAACTGAACTAATAATAAAAAATTACATAACTGTAATGTATTTTGTGCGATTGCTATGAACTGTAAAACATGACGAAAAACATTTGCATAAAAAACCATGCCTACCCTTCCCCTCCTTCAGAATTTGAACTTGCGACACGTACGTTACACCTGACGTCATACCGGCTACGTCAAGCTATGTTGCTGGGTATCTCCTTCCATCTAGGTTTTATGTGTTCCTTAGGGAACATTCATAATATTTTTATTAATTTCCGTAGCTTATAAAAATTGCATATAAAGTATACCTCAACTCTCGAGCGTTGTAATTTTGCCTATATCCTTTGCGGATAAAATAAATAAGGTAAGTGAAGGGTAAAGTCAAAGAGGGTGCCGCGAGTGTTCTTCCCTTACCATCAAATGCGGACAGTGTCGGTAAGCGTAGGTAAGCCACCACCGTCAACTGCCACATGGTATTACCATCCCGAATATGTGAGCCGTCAACGGCGACTGGTAGAAGGCACCGCCATCGCGAGTGCGCGGGCCCCTACTAGAAATTCGTTGCGCTGCCCTTGGGGGGCAAAAACGGTGAAACCTAACGTACGAAACCAGAGGGCAGCACAAGATGCGATCGAGTGAACCTGCCCGTGAGCAATCTCCAGGGTTGAATAGTGACGCGTCATTCGAAGTTTTTAACGTAAAATACTTAAGGGACGTATGTTACATAACATTTAAGTAAAATACCTAACAAATTACCCGACAAAGACGGCGGTACTGTAACTTCACTTTTTTAAAGTAGCTAAAGTAAATATAATTCACTTGTAAATATACATTTTAGTAAAAAACAAAAGAAATAAAATGCATTTCAGTTCGTATGACCGTAGAAACAGGAAATCCAGATACATAAAGACCCATATTCGTGTAATTTACATCACGTATAAAACTAGAGTAAAACACCTAGTAATTTACTGTAAGAAGCACGTAAATTATCTGGGGTATTTTACTTACCCAACCCTGGCAATCTTCCAACTCATCTCTGCTCGAGACTAGTGTTTGCAGCAACCTCTGGATCTATAGTATCGGAAGAATGAACTACCAAATTTCCCGCCTAAAATTTAAATTGAATAAAATTCAGAAAATAATTGTTTAAAAAAATATGATCTAATATTACTGTAAATTTCGCAGTTAATAAGGTTAGGTAACTTATTAGCTGCAAATCTCACATTTATAATAATTTCTTTAAAATTCTAACTTTATAATTTAGTTATAATCATTTCTTATTAATTATAAATGTTAAGTTAATTCAATATGATTTGAAATCATTATTTTTAGATTGATCGGGTTCGTAATATGAACAAATATGAATAATAATGGGATAAATTAACGTTTTTTTGATAATAATCTATGAGTTTCAAAGAAACATAACCCATGGTAATGTTATTTACATATATCTATATATGTACAATGGCGGACATGAATGCCTCCCCTGCAGATACGACATCGCCTGTGCAGGATGGAAGAGCATTGATGTCTCTCAGTGTTCATAAATATACCTTCCTATGGTGTTTCGTTGTATTTCTATTCGATGATAACTTCGAATTTATAGCAACTTTGAAATATATTTATAAAATCAATACATTGTTGGGAACGAAATGTGAACTAATTTTCCTTCTTTTGTAACAAAAAACGCATCGAATGTATCGGGTTTCTTCCGTACAGAAATAAAAACATACACTTTTCCCAGTAATTATTTATTGCTAAAGTTTTTTTACATTCTCTATTATTACATCTATTACCGCTATTACAGGTTATTTCAAATTTTCATGATTTAGACATTTAAAAATTTTAAATAAACAGAAGAAGGTAGGTTGAGTAGAAGGTAAAAAAATGAAAATCATAGATGTCGCCAGGGTACACAGGGTACTGAAGAAATAATACAGATGTCGGTCGTTTTAATGAGTAACGCGCAAGCGCAAAATTAGTTCCTCACTTCCGTCCACGAGGTCAGATGGCGCTGCAAACACCATCCAATTTCTCCGATTAGAGTGCAACCCTCGGATCTGCAGTGATCTGCAGCAATCTGCAGTGATCTGTCATGTACAGAAATTATGCGCGTAGATGAATTTTTAAAGCAACAAGAGTAGCTGTAACTATCATGTTTTGCAGAACTATACCGTTCCGTTTTATATTTCCTAAGAAAAGAGCTTTGTATTTTGTACAGTATGCAGGTGTCTCGTCACATAATTTTATTTGTAATGAAATTGTCACAAATCTGGTAAGCGGGTCTACGAGGTTAGCTCCGACGTACGATCAGACTTTTTTGGTTACAAAACGGTTTAAATACGATAAAAGGGTGACAAAAAAGGTAATTGTCATCATATTTATTTCTTGACGTTCATTATCAATAAGACATTTGATATGCGTTATAAGTTAATATATTTGAACATTGTTTCTATGGAGGCAATGATTGAATTGAGAAAAATTTTGAATGTAAGGATTTCGTAAATCAGTTAAATATGAATTGTCGATAATTTAAAAGAATTATGTTGAAAAGTTATCGTAGTTTGGCTTTCTTACATACTACGTATGTCTAGTGAACTTTTATAATATTTAGCGAACTACAATACATTTGTTGAAATGGTTAAGTCTGAGAAATATTTTCAGTTCCCCTAAGCGATTTCAAATGCTGATTTTAGTTATGATAATTTGTTCCTGCAAATCGTATTCAGTCATTGAATTTCATAAACATTTATTGAAAAGGTTTAGTCGAATGTATTGAGCAGTTAATTTAACTCACAATCCATTGTTAAGATAAATATACAAGGGTGTTTCAACAAGTAACAGCAAAAAGATTATTTTGAGACATGCTATTCACCTAAAAATACAAATGATAAGTTACTTTTCTATGTAATTACGCTCCTTTTTGAAACACCTTTTCCTCCATTATGGCAACTTATTCGTTTCATCAGAAAAAAATGTTTTGATTGTGCGTTCAGCTTCTTTGATCAAGTAATAATCATTATAATCATTGAATTGCATGTTAAAATTGTCACGGGCAATAGATTTTTTTTTTTCCTTAAATGTTATTAACATTGAGCAGATTAATGATTAGTTTTCTGATTACTTGAGAATCACGTGGATTTAAAAAAGTATATTCAATATTTTTATTTGGTCGACCAATCCTACTGGATACTCTTTATTCACTTCCATACATTTAATTAATGTTTGTACATGTCATGGAATATTAAAATACAATTGACTTGTTTTTCTTTATCGGACTAATAAACGGCCTCAAGAGATGAAATTAGTCATAAAAGTTATATATTAACAAAGATGAGCGGGGAGAAATGGTGTTTCACGCCATTGTTGAAAGGGAGGCACGGCTCCCTAGGAATTGCTTTCAAAGGGGCGAAATGTTCTCTATCAGTAAAGAAAAACACGTCTACAGATTTCAAATACAGCGCGGTATGGATACAATGAAGTTATCACCTTTTCGTTTTTAGTATCAGGGTGAACGTAGCTTGAGAAAGAAGACTATTAAATAAAGTTGTTACAAGTGGATGATTGAGATTACGACGTGGCACCCACGTATGCCCTGTTTACCGACCACAAAGATTTCGCCCCTTTAAATTTAATTATAATTTTTACAGAGGTGTAAAGGGTGTAGTGGGTGCCAGTGAGTCGTGCCTCCCTTTCAAACAATGGCGTGAAACATCTCCCCGCTAATCTTTGATATTAAGATCGGATTAACAATTTCGTTCACAAATACCTCATTCTCTTGAATGAAAATTAAATAAATAATTGAAGAAAAAATTTTCAACACGTTTTTGTCTAATTTTAAGGAAGAGGAGGAAGATGAAGATGAATCCGAGGACATTGACGAGGCCATTGATATTCCTTTAAGTAAAAGTTCCAAAGTACTAAAAACTACAGTACCTTCTGCACGAGCTGATGCTGTTCTTAAAGCTGGACTCAATACATCTCGCTCGTAAGTTTTTTTCTTTTTATAAAAATTAAAAACAAGGAGAAAAGATTTTCAGTGCCCCTTCCGGTTTTGTTCATTTTTGGATTGGTTCTTCATCGATATCTGAAGGACATATTTTTTATCATAGGAAAACA
The DNA here is from genome assembly GCF_000612105.2 of Orussus abietinus. Lineage (NCBI taxonomy): Eukaryota > Metazoa > Arthropoda > Insecta > Hymenoptera > Orussidae > Orussus > Orussus abietinus. The sequence continues at coordinate 60,747 of NW_019394371.1, read as the reverse complement.
GTTTTAATTAAGGGGGGAAATCAATCCCCAAAATTGAATACTTTTCAACAGATTTTCATTGTTTTGCATACTTTCAATTGAAATATTTCAATGAAACCAATTAAAGAAATAATACTTGTGGCGAATAGTGAACAATGCATTTTGTTACATGTGTAATCATGCCAAGATATTACTTGAGTGATTTTAAATTTTAGGAATGTGGAGACTGCTTTCTACGAAAGTTGTATTCGATTAAACGGAAGCAAACTCTTGAAAAAGAGTGAACTGGTAAGTGCTATTCTTGTATTTCAATTACAACGTACGCATAACTTTTAATATGAGAAAGATTACTGGCGTTGTTCGTAATATATTCATCTAGAATTGCCTACATATAACATGTTCTACGTTCTTTCTGTGCAACTATTAGAGATATTAATATGAACCGTTGTTTAATTGAATAAATCAATTCTTGATAATAAATGGAGATAAAAATTGAAAAAATAAATTCGTGATAACGGGAATATACGATTCAGCAAGCACTGCATCAATGTTTCATCCATTGTACAAACCAATGCTCACGAATGATATTTTACTCTTAAGGTATACCCAATGCGATTGGAAATCTATAAAATGTTAAGGTGATATGAAAGGGTCAGCTTATATGTATAGGAGCGGTCAAATCGTTCGTAAAAGTATTCTCCGAAATGGATGTACCGATTCGTTTCAAATATTACTACATGAATATTGTGGAGATCCTAAAGTAGGTCCTGAAACTCATGAAATTTCATTTTTTATAAAAAATGTATGTATCATGGACTAGAGCCAATTTGATATCGTCCGTGCACGTTTTTGATGTTTTATGCTTTTTAAAGGCTAAGAATCGAAAATGAAGAGTTTCAGGGCCTAGTTCGAAGAATTTGTAATACTGTAGATATGAAATATTACAGAGTCAAATGCGAAGATATGAAAAATACTTTGACGAACGATTGCAAAAGATTGTTGGCTTGTTCCCTAAGTAACGCGTGTTTTTCAAGCAAAGGTTTAGTTGCAGCTAAACGTCACAGATGGCGCCGTAAGTCCATTAGAGTATCAAAAATCATAAATCTATGGGATTTTGACAGTTTTACTTCGATCTCTCCAAAATTATTCTAATAAAATGACGGAACGTTTCCTTTCGTATAATTCTCAAGGTAGAGGGAGAGAGAGATTTCATATAATTCTCAAGTTTTACTTCCATCTCTCTATAATTATTCTAATGAAATGACGGAACGCTTCCTTCCGTATAATTCTCAAGGTAGAGTGTAATAGACTTCAACATAAAAATAACTGTCAATAACATGGCGCGCCGGTTTATAAATTGATATTTTTAAACAATTTGGTTACACGGATTGTTACAATTTTTCATAAAAAATGAAATTTCACGGATGTCAGGACTTACTTTGTAGTCCCCAAATTCACGTTGTGAAATTTGAAACCATTCGGTACACCCAGTTAAGAAAAAAGTTTCATGAACGATTAAGTCCTCCGATGCCACTTTAACATCTCCTTAATAACTCGGTAAATAGTCGCATTAGAATGAAAATGGTAAAGGAACTTTCGACTTAATATATCGCCAACTCCCATCAGTTTCTGGATGCACTATGAGTTCTTCGACACTGTATATTTGATCTTCGATCGATATCTATTTCTTCTTGTTCTTCGTATTCCTTTTATTCTGATTTATAATATATATTTACAGGTAAAGCCAGGTGATCAACTTGATTTAATTAAAGGTAGGAATCTGCAAAATCCTGACTTTCTAAATGTCGACCGCATCGAAATTGTGTCAATGGATTCAACCAGTAACGGCTTCAAAGTGAAATTGGTCAGAGACAAAGGATTAGTTATAGAGAATTACGATGATCCTTGGAAATCTACTACAATCTAATCTACTCATGTTAAATATATTAAGTTTCTTAAATATATAGTGTATCACATCAAATGTAGTATTCTGTTAATTTTATACGATTGTTCCTAAAACTTTTGCATGATACTGGCATATGCCGTGACACAACATTAATGTCATTTGCATAATCAAAATAGGTTTTTAACGAAGGCCAACTATGAAATTCCTCAGTCGAATTTTCAAAACATTAAATAGCTGCGTGAAGAACGGCCGAAGAAAGAAATGAATGCATGACTATGGTTAACCGAATAATTTTATTTCCTGCGGAATAAAATGATTCCGAAAAAATGACGTAACCACGTTATGAAAATAATACACGGTTCGGTTATGATTTAGGCAATTTGTATAAACCACCTGAAAACAAAAGTTCGTGTTCTCTAACTTTCCTATCCAAAAATTGCCTTAATTCGGGTAAACCACATTCAACAGTGCCGGGACCTTGGGACGCAAACATTTTCAACATTTGGTGGATCCTTTCCAAAGGCATTGAATCCAGGTTCGTTAGCATCCCAACTATATAAGACCAGAAGACTTGTAACTCTTCTTCTCTCTGATCACTTGCAGATGTCATGGCACTTTCCACTTCTTCATCTTCTACAATTTCCGTTAATAACTGATGCTTTGAATTACTTTCTTCTTGTAGAGTAAATGTATCAGGAGAAACTTCCTTTAACAGTCCTTGCGATAGCCAAAACGTAATTTTGCGGCGCAATACAGTAGCTGGAGCATGCATAACGTCAGCTAATTCACTCAGGGTCCACTTGGCTGTTAAACAAAATTAATATTACTTGTATAACGCATAACGAAACGCATTTTAGCCCTTTTTTTTTATTATTCTCAAGACAATTAATATTTTACTCTTTAAATAGTGCACCAAACCAATAATATCAAGTTTGAAACGATTCGGTACATCACCTTAAGGTGATATGAAAAGATAATTATATATATTAATAATACTTTTCTCCAAACTGGGTGCATCGAATCATTTGAAACTTTAGCGCATGATTATGGAGGCCCTAAGGAAGAATGTGAAACTCATGAAATTTAATTTTCAAAAACATGTGTTCTTGGTTCTAGTTTGGGATAAATAAAAACATTGTTTTTTGGAAAATTATATTTTATGAGCATCACATACTCCCTTAGGGCCTCCGTAATCACTCGCTGAAGTATTAAATGATTCAATACACTCAGTTTGGAGAAGAGTTTTATAAATATTTTGTATGTATGTAGTTGTATAATATTTTGTAATAATATTTATATTTATTTTTATAAATATTGAGTGACCCTTTCATAACACCTTAAATGTTACAAGCAACTGATAAATTTTAAATTCCTGTTCTGTGATGAACAATTCCACTGAAATGAATACCTTCTCGTATAACTACCTCCCCACCTATACAATAAATATATAACAACTCATGGTAATGAATTGTAATAATCTTACGTTTATCTTGAAAGTGAAGGATGATGGTTGCATGAATAGGTGTCACATTAATGTCAATTTTTCTATCTTTTAACTCGATGATCAAATTGACATTTCCCAAATGTGTTTTCCAACACAGTGTTCTGTTTCCTTTTAATGCTTCAAATGCTTTCACGTATTTCTTCAATTGATTCTGAACATACTCTGGTAATTCCAGTTTCCAATCTTCTTTAAATGGTGGCCAAAATTGCGCCGATAATATCAGAGCAGACGTAGAAAAATATTGTTTCTCCAAACTGTAAGTTGTATCTGATTGGATATTTCCATCTATCCTCTTGGAGTCATAAACATCTTTCAACATTACTTCGCAATAATGAAGTTGATTTTCACCAAAACGTCTCTTTAAAAGTTCTAGATGCCTAATTTCACGTTCCGTGTGATAATTCAGTTGTGACAATAGTCTATCCGCTAACAATGTCCGATATTCGTTCACAAATAAATCTTGGCTCCCGTAGACATTTACCAACATTGAAATTATATCCGACATTCGTCGTTGGCTTGATTTACCTGTAAATTACACAGAGATTTGTATAATACCAGAAAAAGAGCAGGAAGATATTTCACGCCATTATCGAAAGGGAGGCGCGGGAGTGCCGTGGAATTGCTTTCAAAGAGGGAAATGTTCTCTATCGGTAATGAAAAACCCGTCTGCAGATTTCAAATACAGCACAGTATCGATAGAATGAAGTTATCACCTTTTCGTTTTTAGTATCAGGGTCAATGTAGGTTAGGAAAGAAGACTACGAATACTAAATAAAGTTGTTATGAGTGGATGATTGAGATTACGACGTGCACCCACGTATGCCCTGTTTTACCGATCACGAAGATTTCGCCCCTTTGAAAGTAGTTCCAATTTTTACAGAGGTGTAAAGGACGTAGAGGGCGCCAGTAGGCTGTGCCCCCGTTTCAAACAATGGCGTGAAACATTTCCCCGCTCATCTCTGAGAATACGCAACGGAATAAATGTATCAAGATAGTACCCATCAAACACGGTTACGTAACAATAATATAACCGTTACATAACGTTTGTAACATGTAATCTAACATACATGGAATATATAAGTAAAATATGTTTTACTATTTCCTACACAGCTGTATATCACCGTTATGAAACGAATTATGTAATGTATATATTATATATCGGTAACATGTTATATGTTATGTTAATATTATGTAATTACAATGCTAACAAGTTTGTAACAATGTTACCGAACGAAAATAATTCGACGTTATTGGATGTTAATATATCTTTTGAATAATATTCGTTATATATCACGTTATTCCAGTGTTATGTAACTGTAACATAGTATGCTTGGTGGGTAGTAGTATGGAGTGATAAGAAAACTGCGTAGAGGGAGAGCAATATGAAAAATTACATTTTGGTTTGAGCTTTTTGTCATTTTCTCCAAAAGGAAGCAAAAACCAGGAAACTCCTTCAGGCCTTTTCTTTTCATTTATCAGTTTTCCATACGTTTGCAAAGTTCTGATATTTAAATGTAGAACACTGTATAGTCATTCAGAAATCATGGATTACAGTCAAGTAACATTTGCTGATTCGTGAAATTTATTTACATTCTTCTTCGATATACGAAATGGCTCAGGTGAGTATCCATTTCCATTTCGAAATTGAAATGCGAGCAATTAAAAGAGTAACTTGAAACATGGATTAGCTTACATGGATCAGCATCAACTGGGTCCGGGGCCCATTTTTGCCACGATTCATCATCTTCATCGAATGATGTGTCATCCAGTTGTAAAGATTCTCCTTTAACTAGCTCGTCGGCCAAGTCACTCGGTGAGTCGTCCAACAATCCGCTTACTACACATCTAACGGTATCTTCCCTACTCCTCAAGTATATCCTATACATGTCATAAGAGTAGATAATTGAAGTTCTGTCTTAAGGTGAAGTGAAACCCCCATCAAATCAATCGATTCGAATAAGCATAAGAGTTCACTTTTTTTTTAAGGGGATTGGGTCGAACCGCCCAAAAGTTTGACACATGACTCGTGGCAGAATTCTGCCGTCACAATATTAAGGGCGCATCGGTGACGGTAAGTACCGAATTTTGTCATTACTTAATTTCAGTATCGGTTGGCGACACTAGGGGTCATCTTGGGCGATCACGAATTGTATGTGTTGTAAAAATTCGTTAGTATAAGAATTGTTATTTAGATATTGCTGGTCATTACCATTGTCGGTACGAGTCGAGGAGGATAATTCGAGCATTTAATAACCCGCGTCGCGATACTCTTCCTGACACCTAGCGTAATCGCCGTTAATTGTTGACGCCTCATGGTTTCGGCGGCTCTCGCGGAATTGGTGGAAGAGGTTTTCCGCAATTCGGTGGTCCTGCCGATCCTCGGAGTTCATTGTCCAGGATACTCCGATGGTCGCTGACGCCCTGTTAACGTCCCGTAGTTGAATTGCCACTAACTTGGTGAGCAAACCCAATATGGATTTCATTAAAGATTCGTTTCTTCTTAATTGTTAAGAAATTGTGACTTGTACCCTCCTCGACACGCGGGAAAGATCTCTCGAAAGGAGCCTGTGGCTCCTCCGTATCACATATGACCCACTGATTCACAAATTTGCCGGTGGGTCCAGAAATGTCTCGGTTTCATATATTAAATAAAAGAGCTTTCGTTAAGTATTGTTTTAATCTGCTTCTTTTTTCTGTCCGTATCCCAAATCCGAAATTTTGCCGTTTCGGAACCCCCATCTTTACCGTGCCGTACACGGCCACTTAGGTCCTTGCGGGGCTGAGTAGCCGGATGTCGCATTTTCTCGCGCTTTTCCGGGAGCCTGAATATCTCAGCCAGAAGAATCGACGGACTCGCGGTATGCCAAGGCATACTTGGCGCCTTAAATAAATTAAAGCGAGCCGTTCCTCGTATTCAAATTCCATCGCCCGGCCGAACTCGGAATTATCGCGGAGCACCTAATTTGCAGGGTGTGGGTGCGAGACCATAAATCCCGTCGCAGCACACAGGATTTATCCTAACACTTTCAAAATTTGGATTTTCGAAAAAAAATGTTCAACTTAGCCGGGGCCAAAACCAAAATGGCGTCGAGCTCTCATGTTTCGATCGATATCCTATTATTGAAAGCTCAAATATGAAAAACGAAAGTATCAGGACAATTGTACGACAATTTAGAAGACTCTGGTAATCGATAAACTCGAATTTGATCGGGATAAAGGCGAAAAAAGTGTCTTACGCGCTACTATGCTAAAACGACGATAATACGAGGTCTCGAAGTGAAAATTTAGTTGTCACGGAAATCACAGATGGCGGAGGGGGTCCCTCTGCAGTCAATTAGGGCTTCAGAAAGGTATGAATCCAGAGGATTTCTGGAGTTTTACTTCGATTTCTTGATAATTATTGTACGTAAACGACAGGTGGAGTATGCCATTTAATACAAAACCCAGTATAATTTGACACAGCTGTCAATATAAAAAAGAACGTCGGCAACGTAGGATCGCGTATTTAGTAACACCTTTTTCACCGACGTCGATTAAGTTCCTCGACATGTTTCACTCCACCCTAATTGAGGGCAAAGAGAGCCAAACGGCGCGATAGTGCTCGCTATTTCAATAGCTCTAAGAGCACCGTCAGTTGTCCATACCATTCAAATGTACTGACTTTTTTTCAACATAAAATCTAAATAGGGCGATCGCGCTGCTTGGGACTGAAACGGTTAAAAGAAAAGTGTCTTATTCGACTTAAACGACTGATTTGAGGGGGGTTTCCCATCACCTTAAAAAGCGAATTACTTACTTTACTGGTTCCGTGATCGTCTCTAGTAATACACCAGTTGGATCTAGTTGTCTCAACGCTTTAATAGCCGCAATATACGCTGTTAATATATCCGGGGTATTTACTCCTGGATGTAGAAGTCTTGTTTTAAGAGCCTCTTGAAGTGTTTCTATTAGCAGCTTCCGAAGATCCGTTCTCTCGAGGCATATGCGAAGATCATCGACCGCTGGTTGTGAGTCAGGGTATTCTGTGCGTTTAAAAAATTAAATATAATGTGCAAAGCGTTATGAAAGAATAGCAACAGAGATGAGCAGGAAGATGTTTCGCACCATTGTTTGAAAGTGAGGCACGTCCCGGATTGGGTAGAAATAATACGTCATGTAAAATACGTGGTTTTTTACGTGTAAATTACAACATATGATACGTCTCTAGTTCTCTACGTAAGCGCAAAGTATATTACGACCTACTTCTAAATAAAAAATAATAAATACAATTAGAAAATTGATATTAAACAGTGTTAAGGCGAAAGAATTTTGAATATAAGCGTCAAATTAATGTATTATTCCATAAAAATATTTATGTATTTACAAATGTGCAAAAAGACGTTCATAAGCGATCGGATGCCGCATATCGCACATCTGTAGCATCCTTCATACTGGAAACGTAATTTACTGGTGTTCTACGATAAGCTACTTGGTTTACGTAATATATGTCAAAAAGCATGTAGTTTATCATTGAAAATCGTAGAAAATTAGTAAATTACGTTTCCAATGTGAAGGATGTCGCAGATATACGATTAACGGCATCCGCTAGATTATGAATGTCTTTTATTTGTAAACACGGAAATATTTTTAAAGAATAATAAATGAATTTGGCGCTTGTGTTCAAAATTGTTTAGAATTTTACGTTTCCAATATGGCGGTTGCCTTAGATGCATGATATATGTATCCAATGGGTTATAAACGTCTTTTATCGCACATGTAAATACGTAAACATGTTTAAGGACTAATTCATTTGACACTTACGTTCAAAATTCTTTCAATTTAACACTGTTTAATATTCATTTTCTAATTGGAAATAGGAAGGTGTAATATACTTTACGCTCATGTAAAACACTAGAGACGTGTTATACGTTGTAATATACACGTAGAAAACCGCGTATATTACATGACGTATTATATCTACCCAACCCTGTATGCCTCAATTTCGACAATGAAGTGACACATCTTCCCGCTCAACTTTGATAGAGATTACAAGAAGTTCGTAATTACCGATAATAATATTGAATAACTGTTCGATTCTAATCCTTGTATACACTTCGTATAGGTAATGCGACAATTTTTGCTTGAATCTATTTATCGCTGCCCGAACTGCACTGCATAATGTCATTGATTTAGATGATCCTCCGGAATAAATTCTCGTCAGCCAACTTAAAACGACGGTTTCGAGCCACTGAACAAAAATTAAGATTGCACAAAAAATACCAGAATATTTAAAAAATAGTAATACCGTGTTTCCAATTATTTGAAGACGCTAACGCTCTTACCACGCAGAACACTGATATACTCGTACAATTTTCATTCTTTCACTCTATATCAAAACAAGGTTTAAATAGCAAAAATAGGATTTTTTCTGAATTAACTATCGACCCGTCTATAAAAGTGGCAATCTTGAAACGCCTACCATCGCCTAGGAAACGATTCGATCTCTTTGTTCGACTCAAGAAGCAAAAGCGAACGACTGACAATAAGTCAAAAAAATTTTGTTAAAAAACCTAAAGTTTGAAAGTGTCAGGATAATTTGTAGGTCCTTTGCGGGTTATATGACAAAGTTTCAGACAGTTCGGTCCAATATCCTTATGGTGAAGTGAAACACGTCGAGAACTTGATCTACATCGGTAACAAAGTTTTTTTTAAATACCTACGTTGCCGACGATCGTTTTTATATTGACAACTGTGTCGCGTTATATTGAGTATTGTACTAAATGGCATGCTCCAATTGTCGTTTTCGTCCAATAATTGTAAAGAAATCGAAGTAAAACTCCAGGAACCCTTTGAATTCATGGTTTCTGAGGCCTTTTTTGACTGCAAAGTGACACCTTACGTCATCTGTGATTTCCGTGTCAACTAAATTTTCACTCCGAAACCTCGTACCATCGTTTTAGCATAAAATACTTTTCTGCTCTTATCCGGCTCAAATGCGAGTATATCGATTTCCAGAGTGCGCTAAATTGTCGTATAATTGTCCTGACACTTTCTTTTCTTATATTAGGCCTTCAATAATTGTATATTGATCGAAATATGAGAGCTCGACGCCATTTTGGTTCTGTTCTGGGCTAAGTTAACAAATTTCTTTTCAAAAATCCAAATTTGGAAAGTGTCAGGATAATTCCTAAATGCTCACCCGTCATGTGTCAATGCTTCAAACAGTTCGAAACCATACCCGTAACTTCTCCCCAAAAAAAAAAAACCACCTCCGTGTAAAAAAACATTGCCAAGTACAGGATCGCGGCGAATATCATTGACAAAAATCACTGTCTCTGTCCTACATTAAGTTTCTGCAAAAAAATTACTGAAATCATATCACAATACCAAGTACGTACGTCACTTAGCTCTTTGAGGGTCGTAATTAAAACACCGGTACAAGCAATTATTTGTAATCTAATCGTCACTTACTAATATGTTAAATGCTAAGTGATTCCTTATCGAAGACTACTTGGCGGGTTCATCAAATTTCTCGACGTGTTTCACTTCATCTTAAATGTCAATAATTAATTAACACGATGACACATCTGCACTAATGAAAACATTTAAGTAAATTTCTCTCAATACTAACACCCAAATTGTCTCCTCCATTTCCACGTAGAAAGGTAATTTAAAAAATGTGAAAATTACGGAAATATGTTCTCGTGTAACCGTGATTACTTACATGTTCCAGTGGAAGTAGTTGCGACTGATCGAATGATTTGCTGCATAATTTCTTCACGTGGTCTTTGATACGAAGATGTATTAAATTTGTCAATACGTTGCCAACTAATCGTTCTAGTAATTCCAGTTCAATTAACTTTCTATTCGTTTCGTGAAACATGTATACTATAATTTGGCACTGACAATTTTCTGTTTTGTAGTTGCAGCCTCCACATTGAGAACCATCCGTTTGAGAAGTATCTTAAACAAACAATTATAACATATACTTGATCTTCAAGTCTGTCTCTCACGTTATAACTATTACATGTCAAAGCAGTCGTACTTTAAGGAGAAGTAAAACCTGCCTGAAATTAGTCAGTTCGAACAAGACACATTTTCAAAAAGTATTGCATCGAAGCAGTCTGAACTCTTAAAGTGAAGTGCAACACGTCGAGAAATTTGGTCGACGTCGATAAAAAAGATTCTTCTAAATACCTACGTTACCGACGTTCGTATCTACATTAACAACTGTGTCAAATTATATTGGGTGTTGTACTAAATGGCATACTCCATATGCCGTTTCCGTGCAATAATTACAATGAAATCGACGTAAAACTCCAGAAATTCCCTAAATTCATGGTTTTTGATGCCCTAATTGAGTGAAGAGTGCCACCCTGCGCCATATGATTTCAGTGCCAACTCAATTTTCTCTCCGAAATCTCGCGTTATCAGACTTTTAGCATAGAAGCGCATAAGACACTTCTGTGCCTGTTTTCCGTTCAAATGCGAGTTTATCGATTACCAGAGTATTTTAAATCGTTGTACAATTGTCCTGACACTTTAGTTTCTCATCCCAGAGCCTTCAATAATTGTATGTTGATCGAAATATGTTAGCTTGACGCCAATTTGTCATCTAAGCTAAGTAAACAAATTTTGTTAAAAAATCCAAATTTTGTGAGTGTCAAGATAAGTGTTAGGTGTTCATGAATCGTATGTCAAACTTTCAGACGGTTCAGTCCCATACCCTTAAGAAATAGCGTCTTAATCGAATCGACTGATTTGAAAAGGATTTCACTTCATCTTAAGGTGATGCGAAAGTGGCATCAAAGAGGTCTCGTTCGTGAAACTTTTCTCCAAACTAGGTGTACCGAATCATTTCAAACTTGACAATTGTGAATATGGAAGTTTTAAGGACGGTCCTGACACTCATAAAATTTCCATTTTTTTAAATTTGTTTATAGATATTTTCATAATTTCTTATAAAAAAGGAAATTTCATGAGTGTCAGGACCTTCCTTATAGTCTTCATCACCACGTTGTAAAGTTTGAAACGATTCGGTACACCCTGTTCGTAGAAAAGGTTCATGAACAATTGACTTTTCCGATGCCACTTTCACATCCCCGTAACCCTTTCGTTACAAGCGCCGGATATAGACAGCATCCACCCGATGACCCGATGACCGTGTGTACGAGCGCCGGTTATAGTCGACGTCAGCGCCACCAATGTACCGACGTGCAATATGCACACTTTTCGGCGCGGTGCTCCGTTTAGTGGCGTTACTCCGGCGGAGCGGATTGCCGTAACGAAAGGATTAAAGACAGTTTATAAACGAGTGCGTATGTATTACGTGCATGAAATAATTGTCACTTTACCATGAGTTATGTTGTCAGAGTTACAAAATACATTGAAAGCGATTTTATAAAAATATTCGACTATAACTTCATGATTCAATGGCAGCTGACTCAGCAATGCTGACCTAACAAGAAGTTTGAACTTCGAAAGCACGTCGCTGGAAGTAATAGAGGGTTCGCGACTTTGCATCAGTACTTCCAAACGCCTCATCAGTGGCAAAAATTCAGTCAAACTGCTGTATAAGCCATCAACGGCTTTTCTAAAATGTTCAAAGCTGCGCTCAGGTGTATTTTGCACAAACTGCTGCCAAAATATTGGTGCAACGACTTGATTAATGTACTGTTCGATACTATAGATGACCATTTCTTCTACAGATGCATTTATTTTCAGATTCTTTATTTCCTCCAATATTTTCGTAAATTCGTCATCGCTATTGCTACACCGAACCTGTCAAATAGAAATGAAATTTATGATTATTTGCTACATTCAATAACTTGTTGCCATAATGAATTCATACCTACTGTAAAACATGTAATAATATATAATTATTCACTCGTCAGAAATAATTGGAAATTATAAAACAAACAAATTTTTAATCGCTAAAATGTTATTGGAAATCGCAAATATTACAAGAAACAGTTGGAAATAGATGACACGTTGCAGGAAATCGCTATGGAGGCTACTAGAAATTGTTGGAAATTGCTGAAACTTTATTGTTGGAAATCATGTACTACAGTATGACATTGCCATTTATCATATGACATCGATCGCAATAAGTTTCAAACAATAAAATAATTTTATCCAATTTCCAAGCGAATATCCCCTTAAACCAAAATCATATATTTTTTAAATGCATTCCTTGCACCAAATATTATTATTTACAGAAACGATGGTATACTTCTGTCATTACTATAATATATTTCTCAAGAAAAAAATAATGGACCCTTTCATTACCTCCTTTTTGTTTTAACTCATAATTTAGCTATGAATATAAGTTACAATGTAATAAGTGATCAAGGTTTCTGTAACATGTTTGAAAAAACATTGTTCATATATCGATAAATGTACATAAGACTTTTTTTAAGAAGTTACTTAAATTTTGCAAGATGATAGTGGTGATATCTGTTTTACGTCAACACTTACGATGATAGCTATTACTCGTGTAATATAATCTTATACAACCATAAAATATTAAACCATGATCAGCTTAATAAATCGAGTTATAAACCACTTACTATTTTAAATGCCACTGGTTAAATATTAGTTCCAAATGTAATGTCATCGCATTATATACCATTATATTAAACAAAGTGAGTACAGTGAAATAAATTTCCTAGCTTAACTTTATTCCAACACAAACAAAACATATTATGACAAGTTTCCCATCAAATCAATTAAGTTAAAATTGTGAGATTTTCATCTACTTTCGACATAAACAATCCCTGAAGTCGAAACAAAAAAGATTATACATAATAATAGCGTATAGTAAAAGTAACCTTGTTGTTGATAATGGGAAAGGCAAACTGAATTCGTGACAATAGATCAGTCATTTTTCTAAATCAAATGTGTTCACCGGCCCGAATGAGGAAAACAGTATAATCCATGAATTCAAACATCAAAGAGACTTGAAGAGACTACTATCAGAGATGAGTTGGGAGATTGCTCACGGGCAGGGTCGCGCGATCGCATCGCGTGCTGCCCTCTGGTTTCGTACGTTAGCTTTCACCGTTTTTTGCCGACAAGGGCGGCGCAACGAATTTCTCGTAGGGGCTCGCACACTTGTGGCGGGCCCGGGACGAAGTCCGGCCATCGACCACCAGGGGCGTAGCGCGCGTCGAGCGCGATGCGATCAGGACGGCGTAAACTGCGTTACCCCGCGTGCAGATTACTTTACTTACCTCGAACCAAAAGACGACTACGTCGGAAAATGTTTAAAAAACGGTTGAAAATCGATTAGAAGACTTTGTGACCAATTCTAGAGCGCACGTGGAAATCCGCTCCTTTTGCTATGTTAATAAAGCAATAATTATAAATAAAGTGGTGAAATATATTTGACAATCCCCACACACTCGCGATGGCTGTGCCATCTACCAGTTGCCGTTGGCGGCTCACGTATTCGAGATGGTATTACCATGCGGCAGTTGACGGTGGCGGCTTACCATTATGGCAATCTCCCAACTCATCTCTGCCAAATCAGAGATGAGTTGAGCGATTCACGGGAAGGATCGAGCGACCGCGTCCTATGCGACCTCCGGTGGAGGATGCAGACGGCTAATGCACTTGCCACCTGTTACAACTCTGGGCATCCCCATCAAGCTGAAAAAGTGAAGAACTCCTCACAAAAACTCCAAAACCCTATATCTCTTCCGAAAAAAATCGCAGCCACTAGCTCGAGAAATCAATTTAAGCAGAACAACCTTCCCCATCAAGCTGAAAAAGTGATGAACTCCTCATAAAAACTCCAAACCCTGTTTCCTCCGAAAAAAATCGCAGCCACTAGCTCGAGAGATCAATTTAAACCGAACAACCTTCCCGATCAAGCTACTGTGGACGCAGTTGGCATCGCGAAAAAAATTCACAAACACCCTTTAACATATTTTAAAATCTACCAAGTGCAGCAAGCTCGATTTCGATTAATTACCCATGATGATTTTACCAAAAATGGCTGCTTCCGGGTGATCCACCTAAACCTGCAAAGGGGCACAAAAGTACAGGTAAAACAGAACATTGAAGAAACACCAGGAAGTTGCCAGATTCTCTGAAGTGGCCCACCTAAAGCTGAAAGGGAACACAAAGGCACAAACGAAACCATTGGGAAAGCGAGAAAGAGATGGTGATTCAAGAGTTAATGACTTACTAAAGTTACCATTAAAATCAAGAATATTTCGCAGTGCATCGATCTTGTATAATTGACCCAGTAAAAATGTATTCAATTATACATTACTTGGCGTGACAAAAATCTAATAAATATATCTTGCTTAAATGCAGACTCGAGAAAATCTCATGAAAACGATAGTTCACCGTCTCTCCCCGTCAATCCAGACAGAAGGATATACAAAACATTAGAGGGACAACGTGGCGAAAAAAATGGATGACTGTCCATTCGAAAGAATGGAAGGCCATCGTAGTTGCCCTCTTCTTAAGGGGCCGCTTCGACATATAGCCTCTTCGACACTTGTAGTCTCTTCGGGCAGAGCCCCCTACGTCTCGAACTCTTGGCAATCCCCTGATTTTTCGATTTAAAAAAAAAAAATACTCCTCCTACAGATTCAAAAGCTATCAAAACGACGACCTGCGCTCCGAGGATGCGCAGTCCGTACGTATTGCACAATTATCCAGATTCCCAAGCGCGGTCTAATTAATTTGCATCTCTGAAAGAAACTTATCACGATCGCGGGCGTCCGGGAGTACGCTGAGCGAATAATTCACTTTCCAGACTAAAATGAATGACTCGCGGCAATCTAGACGTTTCTCGCCAAAGAAATTTCTCGGCTCCAGTACAATTCTTTTTTTTTTTTGTAAAGTTATTGTTTCGGCGGACGAAATAAGTAGTACCGAAAACCGCTTAAAATCGCCCAGAAACGCCTAGGAACGCCAGAAAACGCCAAAAACGATTTCGAACATCAAAAACGCGTATCTCCTCTGAAAAAAATCGCATCCACTCGCACGAGAGCTCAATTTGAAGATAAGAACCTTCCCCGTCGAGCTGCAGAAGTCGCAGTCGCGAAAAAAATTCCCCGGCGGCTGGGAACCCCGGAAAATGGCGAAAAACGCTCGCCAACGTGGTCGGCTCGAGCTGTCCTTGAAGTCAACCCCACTACTACGTGTATAGTCCCATTACACATTTTTTTCTTCCTAGAGAACTATTCTTATATATTTACGGAGTACAATAATTAAAGATAAATAATGCCAAACTTATAGCATGATTTTGCTATACAGAAATATACCATTCTGCCCACCTAGTGTATATATGTATATTACAACATATAATACGTCTCTAGTTTTCTACGGGAGCGCAAAGTATGTTACGCCCTTCTATTTCTAAATATAATATAATAAATCAAGGAAGAAGTTTGACATTAAGAAGGGTTAAATCGAAATATTTTAAACACAAACGTCGAATTAATTATTTCTTCGCAATTTTTTCATGTTTACATATATGCTGCAAGACGTTCATAATCTAGCGGATACATATACCATACATCTACAGCATCCGCCATATTGGAAACGTTAAATTTTTAACTAGTTTGAACGCAAGCACCGGCATAATTTATTTTTTCTTACAAACATTTACGTGTTTACATATGTGCTGAAAGAAGTTCATGACCTAGCAGAAACCGTATGTCGTCCGTCCATGACATTCTTGATATTGGAAACGTAATTCACTGGTTTTCTACGATTTTCGGTGGTAAACTGCTTTATTTACAATAATATACATCACAAACCTTGAAAAATGGGGAACCCTGAGTTAGAGCAGACAGGAAATGTGAAGCAAGTGACCTACCAATCAGGAGGCTGAAAAATGTGCCAACAATACACCCTCCCTTTCCGACGCGCAGGCTTCCCCTCTGGTCTGTACTGGGACTTTGGGCTCCGTCCATATATTCTTAGGTCCATGGTTGGATCCGATAAATCCTGGATTTCGAGTACGATGGAGACGTAGTCATTGAGTGCATGTACATATTTTTTCAATATTTTTTAACTTCGTTGTATGTAAAAGACTCAGTCATCTTGATGTAATACTTCGCAGACCTCTTTTGAATTATCCCCAGTATTAATTTTTCGGTATGCGTAACTTTATGAGAAGCGTTAACCTAAACAATATGAACATTAAAGATTGGACGCACTGTCCCAATTGAGATTATTTTTATGGGCACAAGTTGTTTACCTGGAAGTACATAATCAGAATTCTAACGAAGGACAAATCTGAACGTAAAACGTCAGTACATGGTAAATAATTAATTCCACAATTGAAAATGAAAATTACCAACTTACAAAGAAATTTTCTTTAATGGATTTTGGAGGAAAAAGAAAACCATGAAACGCAAACCTAAGTTCATTTGAGGAGAGATCTATTCGTGTCTGCAATATTTGCAATTCATGTAATTGGAAAAAGAAGAACATAAGGAATTCACAATGGCAGTCCTATTTTTACCATGTAGAAGATCGAGGAAGGATTTTTCGGATTGGTGTTATATCGTGGTTCTGCTAAGTATGGCAATGGTACTTCTCATTATATTAACCATTACGTATCGTTCCATCACTTTTGGAAATAGTCAACAAAATACATTTTACGCTGCTATAACATTGAACGATATCGAGTCGTTACCCACGGAAGTACTTCGTCCAGATTTGCCACTTGCAGATGCAACTAATTTATCTTGTACACATTTCAATTGTTTTAATGTGTATCATTGTGGAAGTCGAGGAAATAAGTTGTTGGTGTATGTATATCCGTTGAAAACCTATGTTGACGAAACCGGTAAACCTATAACGGGGCAGATGTCAAAGGAATTTTACCTTATATTAGAGGCAGTTGTCAACAGTGAATTTTATACTCCAAATCCACATGAAGCTTGCGTCTTCGTTCCGTCGATCGATACCCTTAATCGGAATCGACTGAGAGAAGAAGATATATCACGAGCTTTAAAGAAATTAGAATTCTGGAATAAGGGGAAGAATCATTTACTGTTTAATATGATTCCGGGCTTTGCTCCCAATTACAACTCCTTTCTTAATGTACCTATAGGAGAAGCGATGCTAGCTGGTGCTGGATTATCTTCCATGGTATATCGAACGGGCTTTGATATCAGTTTACCGGTGTACAGTACGTTGCTAATGGAAACAAATTTGAATAGCTTTGAAAAACGGAAATGGCTCTTGATATCTTCTCAAATCAATACGAAGTCTACATTCGAGCACGACTTGTTCGAACTTCAAACTTTATTCCCAAACGAGATCGCGGTACTCTGTCCTTGTTTGCATCATAATCCCATAAATTACAGCATTCGATGCATCGGAGAAGACGTGTACAAGTATCCAGATGTATTGCATCAAGGGAGCTTTTGCTTAATACTGGGTGGTGCACGTCTTGGTCAAAGCCTACTTCTAGAATCGCTGGCAACGGGTTGCATACCCGTTATAATTGCTGACTCGTTAATAATGCCGTTTCACGATGTCATCGAGTGGACGAAAGCTGCAGTGTTTATTCCTGAAGTGGATATTCTCTCGGTGGTAACGGTGTTAAAGAAAATATCTCCAAAACGAGTAACGGAGTTCCGTGAACAGGGTACTTGGCTGTACGAGCGGTATTTTAAAACTATTGAGAAGATTACTTTGACCACCCTTGAGATTCTTGCGGACAGAGTCTTCCCACATCTTGCCAGAGATTACATTTATTGGAACGAACTGAACAGAGTTGGCCACATGTCACCAATTTTTGTACCCGTGACAGCACCAAAAACCCGTGGATTCACTGCAGTAATCCTTACGTACGATCGAATTGAGCTGCTGTTCCTTTTGATCAATAAAATCGTGAAAGTTCCAAGCTTATCTAAAGTGCTCGTTATTTGGAACAATCAGCATAAAGATCCACCGCATCCGTCCAGTTGGCCAAAAGTGATGAAGCCACTAAAGGTCATTCAAACGAAAGAGAATAAGTTGTCCAATCGTTTCTACCCATACAGTGAAATCGAGACCGAAGCAATTTTGTCCATTGATGATGACATTATCATGTTGACCGTAGATGAAGTGGAATTTGCATACGAGGTTTGGAGAGAGTTTCCAGATCGAATCGTAGGATTTCCATCGCGCACCCACGCGTGGGACAATGTATCTAATTGTTGGAAGTACGAGAGCGAATGGACCAATCGAATTTCTATGGTGTTAACGGGTGCGGCGTTTCATCACAAATACTGGAGCTATATGTATACCACTGCTTTACCAGGAGACATCAAAAATTGGGTCGATGAGCACATGAATTGCGAGGACATTGCGATGAATTTTCTAGTCGCCAATTTGTCTGGGAAAGCTCCGATAAAAGTGACTCCAAAGAAAAAATTTCGCTGCCCAGAATGTACGAATACGGAAATGTTATCCGCAGATTTAACACACATGATAGAACGAACACAGTGCATAAATCGATTCTCTGCTATATACGGCTCAATGCCCTTGCAGTCTGTCGAATTTCGAGCCGATCCTGTTCTTTTCAAAGATGTCTTTCCCGAAAAGTTAAAGCGTTTTAACGATATTGGGAGTTTGTAATGTCTACTCCTTTATGTTGACTGTATTCCTTAGAAAGCAATACTTATACAATGGGAAACTGTTGATTGAAATACAGTTATGAAATTCCATGAAATATTTCTTACTAGATGATGAATGTTTTTAAATATATTTTGTATAATATTATTATAGGTTTCCATAGGTTCCTATACCATCTTCCATATTCTAGATTGCTATACAAGGGCCACGCCTAACAGTTGAAGTTATTTATCCACGAAAGTCAGTGATTTGGGAAGGTATAATACGTCATGTAGTGTACGTGGTTTCTACGTATTTACTACAATGTGTAATACGTCTCTAGTTTTCTACGCGAGTACTAAGTACATTACGCTCTTCTATTTCTTAATAAAAAATAACAGAACCAATTAGAAATTTGATATTAAATAGTATTAAGTCGAAAGAATTTTGAGCGCAAGAGCCAAATTAATTATTCCTTAAAAAGTGTTATTTATTTACATGTGCACTAAAAGACGTCATGCTCTGCGGCATCTGCCATATTGGAAACGTAACATTCTAAACAATTTTGAACGCGTGTTAAATTAATTTATTATTCCTTAAAAATATTGACGTTAAATTTGTTATGGACTTCGGGAATGACCCGCGTCCATTGTCGCCAAGGGGTGTTAGGTCGGGGATCGTAGATTGTTCATACTCTAATGTACCAACGGCGCCATCTGTGACGCTTAACTGTAATACAAATTTTGCAATCGTTCGTGAAAGTATTTTCTATATTTTCCCATCTGATTCTGTAATATTCCATTTTCTATAGTATTCTAAATTGTTCGAGCTAAATCCCGAAACTCTTCATTTTCTATTCCAAGTCTTCAAACAG
Source organism: Orussus abietinus (assembly GCF_000612105.2). Taxonomy (NCBI): domain Eukaryota; kingdom Metazoa; phylum Arthropoda; class Insecta; order Hymenoptera; family Orussidae; genus Orussus; species Orussus abietinus. The sequence continues at coordinate 40,932 of NW_019394371.1, read as the reverse complement.
CGTAAAACATGAAAAACATGAACGGACGACGGCATGTTGATTGTAGTCCATGGTGAATACAACATTTTTTATATAACAATTTCTTAAAACCTACTGTTCGAAGAGAAATGCGTTTATGTTCACGCAGATTGGTCAATCATTTGATACACGTGTTCATTCTGGTGCCTTTTTTAAACTAGAGACGTCTAGTGGAGCACATATTGCAAACTTCATGGAAGCCATCGTTCTGTATTCCAAAAAATTAATTTTACAATGCCTTTACTTCTTAACCGTAATTTAGTAATATATCGAAACATACGCCGTTCTTTGGATAAATAATGCAAGGATAAGTTGTATAATGATTTTTTATTTAACAATTTCCTTGCGATATAATCTGTCTTGACGTTTTTTCAGCAATCTATCGTGTGTCCTTTTCATTTCTAAAATCTCTTTCATCTCTTCCTTATCTGTTTCCTGTAATAAAAGGAAATAATTAGGAATATTCTAGGTTCAAAGGACGTCTCCAATGTTCTCGTAAACTGTGCAGTAAATGATTTATATTACTCATTTTCGTCCCCCACGTGACACAATAATTGTGTTATACAAGTTCCATTTAACATATACACTTGTCTCACCAGAAAATTAATTATTTTATTTGTCCTTCGGAAAAATGTAGACAGTCGTTTTTATCACCCTGTTCATAATTCGTTTTCACCCGTTAAATATTGAAATCGCTCCCCAGATTGCACACTGGCGTCAATATTATGTCAACAAATGGTCATCGGATATGTTACATGGATTTAGAAATCGTGTTTCAATGATTATTTGGTATTGCTTGTCTTAGGAGACTGTATTGAGGGTGCTTTGAATTTTGATGTGGAGGTCGGTTTCGGCTTACCGTGACTTTTGTCAGGATCGGTCACAGGCTGGCCTAAGGCCTTGGTGCCGGTTTTCACCTTCCGGTAACGACTACCAAATTCTAACTCCTCACAATACAAATCGCAACTCATTAGTTGCCCTTGCTGAGTAAAGCAAAGCGCACCTTGCAAGCAAAGAATCTCGTGTCAGCATTCCGCAATTGATTCGCGAATATATATCGTTACACTTCCGCGAGGCGCTAGTGCGCAGCTTCAAATGTCTTTGTCTCGTTTCGCGACGATCCGCTTAGCACAATATATCTTTTGCGCACCTTACCGCCATGGATATTGTACTCCTTGTATCACAAATAGAATTATTTTATTCAATATAAAACGACGACTTAATTCTCACGAAACCTTAAAAACCCTCCCGAGTCCTCATCACAACTTTCCAGTCACCTTTTGAGAACCAAAAACCTATCGATCCCACTAAAGCGGTTGATCTCGGATTATCATCTCCATATTTCTCAAATCATAAACCGATTACGCATGCGTACGAGTTAATTCTTCTACAATCACTATACCGCCCGGAGAGATGTATAAAATTCCCCTAGCCTCGCTAGCCACTCGGCCGCCTTATTTTGTGTATTTTTGTGAAATATTGTGGAAACATGACGACTTTAGATCGTCGAATGTTTATCATCACTAGAAAATAAGGTCACAGATGTCAGTGTGCTATCTGGAACGTCACATAGAAATTTTTCAATCATGAGGTCATATGAAAGTGGCATCTGAAGAGTTAATCGTTCATAAAACTTTTCTCTAAACTAGGTATACCGAATCGTTTCAAACCTTACCACACGAATGCGAAGCCTCTAAAGAAGGTCCTGACATCCATCACATTTCATTTTTTTTTATAAAACGTTAAATATATCTATGAACAAATTCAAATAAAAATTGAAATTTCTTGTTTGCCTGGACCTTCTTTACTCCCTTCATATTCACATTGTGAAGTTTGAAACGATTAGGTACACTCAACTCGAGAAAATATTTCACCAATGAGACCTCTTTATCGTCACTTTCATATCTCCTTGCAACAGATAATCATAGCTACAATCACAACTGTGACAACATTTGCTTAGTTTACCGATAGAGCCACCAACATTATTGATACATTATCCTTTGTAATTAAAAAGAAGTATTGCATATACCGATTGATTTAAACGAAGAACAAGGGCTCTTCGACCGCCAGACATTGGCTGTGAGTAGTCCATCAATTTTTTTAATCTTTCAGTAGGACTGACACCTCGTTCAACCACCAGAACTATTCGAGCCCACTGAAATAAAATTAATTATTTTAATATTACGATTTCATTTAATTTGCTAATAACAATGACAGAGATACATAGTTATGCAAACGAAAAACACGAAAATTGTGAAAATTAGTGAAATAAGATAATATTTTTTAAATTATTTCTACAAGTGCTACAGCAGACGTCAGGATTAATTTACGGTGATTATCTTTCGATGAGTGCAAGGAAATGTGAGACCCTATCTGGCTCTTTCGGGTGATATGAAAGGGACATTCTATGTATATACAACGTCAAAAGATTTATAAAACTTTTCTCCAGACGGGGTGCATCGAATCATTTGAAACTTCAGCATGTGATTATGGAGGCCCTAAGAAAAAACGTAGTGCACATAAAATTTTATTTTTAATAAAAAAAATATTTTTTTATCCCAGACTAGAATCAAGAATACATATATTTTTTGAAAAATGAAATTTCATGAGCACCACGTTCTTCCTTAGAACCTCCATAATGACGTACTGGAGTTTCAAATAATTTGATACACCCAGTTTGGAGAAAAGTTTTAAAAATATTTTGATGTTTTATATATGTAGAGTGATTCTTTCACATCACCTTAAGCTTAACAGCTCGAATATTCCAAAAATTCTGTAGTCCCTCTAGCCATTCGGTCGCCACGTAACATAACAAAAGGAATCCACAGTAATTCTCTGTATTGGATTACGTTTTCTACGTGCAACTCTATTTAAACGTGTGCATTTCATTACGTAAATTGTTATTTATTAAGTGATCTGCGTAGTATTAGGTTGTTCCGAAAGTGTTTTTCGCCATCTGCACGAAGCTGCTGTATCTAGTAGACGAAAGAAACTTTTAGGACAACCTAACATAAACTCACCTGTCGTTGCCATTCGTTTCTCGTCTCCGCAATTTTTTGGTACGTATTTCCCATCATGGCAATCAACATGTTTACCAACAGAATAGCTACTATTGCCATATATAACACAAATAGAACCTGTAACAGATGAGTTATAACGTCTCATATTCAGATAAATAATTCATTGTTGCACTTTACGTTGTGAATTATACGGAATAGCATGCTTTGTACGTCAGTTCGATAGAATGATTATGAAGAGATCGAAGTAAAACTAGAAATTCCCTGAATTCGTGATTTTCTTTTGTCTATATATCATATTTTCCGACGTTTACCTTGGCTTCCAGTTCATGTGCCGTACGTTCAAATGTACTATAGTAATCCCCAAAGTTCGTCATACTCATAAGAAACATCGCCATTACACTTTCCATGGGTGACGGCATTGGATTAGTAACGGAATCGTCGACTCCCTCCGGTGTATCGGGATTATCAAAAGACAGAAATATAATGTAATAAGCTGAAAGATAACGATATATATTACACCGGTGATGAAATCCTACCATTTAATATCCTGAAGTACTGCTTTATCTATACATTAACTTGACTTTATTTGAACTTCCAAATAAATTCGTATGCTGTTGCGGTATGCAATTATCAACTATAAGAAATATCGCAAATAAATTTAACCGTCGCGAATTCGAGTATGTATCTGGTATTTTCTAGCAAATCGTTTTAATTTAAAGGTTTATAAGACGCAAGCATGAGAGTGGAGCGACCAGAAATTGGGCATAAATAATCAATATCAATTGTTTGGAACATCACTATTGATACCTGTATACTAAGGACACTATCTAAGACTCTTTTTGTTTCGACGATTAAATTTTAGAATAATTTAATCACGCCGAAATATAATAAATTTATCTTACCTTGTGAAAATCCCATGACAAAGACCAGGTATATTGACACAAATCTAAGTAAATCACCCATGATCATTCTATAAATCATTACAACAAAAGGACCAACTGTTTTAAATCCTCTGCAAAAAAATAAAAAATACGGTGCCGTTGTTAACATTACAACAACGGCTAACATGTCCTCGACCTCATCTGCGCACACCAGTCTCAAAAATGGAAATGACAGTAAAATGCAACACGAGAATAGGAACATCACTCGAGACGGTGCAGTCATCTGTAACAAAATTTTCAACTATTCGCATCGCACGGAACTAGTATATATAAGTATTCTATTTAACAAAAATCAGAAATTTCTCAATTAATAGTAATAGGAAAAGATTCCTTATACGGGATTTAAACGCCCGAGATAATAACATTCTGTTAGCGAGCCTTATTCAAGACCAAGACCAATTTTGTTCATTACTACACATTACGTTACTGTCACAACATACCACTACACGATGAAAAACATTACGGTAAAAATGTTAAGAAATCTAATTTTCATCAGGACAGGCAGCGGGATATCCGTAAGGAAGGCATTCATGTCCGTCAGTGTACACAAGCAAAACACCCAGAGACTCAAAAACTGGAAAATACAAGACGGACAACTATACTTCTAAAGTCCGACCATCTTGTATAGCGATATTCTCCCAAACGCTAAAGTATGGAAACTAACACCAATGAACAGTACTGCAAGAAAACCAATCGCTCCAATAATTAGGACATTCGGGCATCAAAAAAGAGGTATTCTAAAATCACAAAATTACCACTGGCCAAGAACATATAGAGACACCGTAGAATGCGGCACATTCAAAAGAATAACAACTACCAAAAAGCAAAATAAGGCGACGCAGTTGCAGAACCGTGGACATTCCCAGCATCGGATGTCATAGGCCTAATCGAGAAACTCGCATTCGAACGAGATAAAGGTAGGAGAAGGAAATTTAGTTGGCACTGAATTCACAGATAGCGCAGGGTGGCACTTTGCAGACAATTAGCTATTAAAAACCGTGAATCCAGGACATTTCTGGTATTTTACTACGATTTCTTCATTGTTATTGTACGGAAACGTCATATGGAGTGTACAGTTTACTACAATACCCAATCTAATTCGACACGGCTGTTAATGTAAATACGACCGTCAGCATCGTAGGTATTTAGAAGAATCTTTTTTACCGACGTTGATTAAATTTCTCGACGTGATTAATTTCACCCTAGCTCGGCGGCCGCGGTGGCACCGAGGGGCCGAACGGGGTAGGCAAGTGGAGAGGGAAAAATCCCGCTGTGGGATTTTTGGAGGGGACAGTCGTGCGACATTACTGGCAGCACTGAGAGCGGCTGAGAGAAGGAAAGTACAGGTAACCCTCCTATAACACGGTATCTTATAACACGATTCGTAAATTGCGGGAACCCTCCTACAACACGACATCCTATAACACGGTTTCGCTATAACGAGTCATTTTTTTTTAATACAGACCCTTCCACGGAAAGAAGTCGAAAATTCAAAAGGGAGCTGCAAAACTGTTTATCTCCATACCGCGAAATTTACAATGACCTAGTAAAAACCAGCAAGCAAAGTTCGATTACAGATTTTTTCAAGAGGGGAAAACATACAAAAACTTTAAATACAGAAAAAAGTTCTGAAAGTGAAGGGGATATCGGTTCCACCGAGAAAACGTTCTCGGTTGATTATACTGAGCAGTGACGACGAATAAATTCATTAAATTATGGTTGCATTAGATTAAAATATTTTTTTTTATACTTTGGGTTGTACATACATTTATATTTTTAATAAAAATTAAGTTGTTTATGTCGAATTAAAAGAAATATTTGTTTTTAATAAGTTTTTGGAACGTAACCCCCCTTTTTATACTAGCTCTGGTTCTCATGCAACACGGTTTCACACAACACGGCATTTTCTAGGAACCTAACTACCGTGTTATAGGAGGGTTACCTGTACCGCGTTGCAAAACGCACTCATCTTACCAGGTTTTCGATGAACATGTTAAGTCCAAGGAATCTCGCTTCGCGAAGAGCCGCAGCAATGTATAGAATTGCACCAACTTCCATCAAAATTTCTGTAGTCAAACGTATTGTCGTCACCGTACTCGTAAGCTGCATCAGTCTGCATCCTTCGGTGTTATCATCCCAACTGTAAATTGTAAAACAACGTTAAATCTGACCGCTACCTTGTTTTATATCATTTTACACATTCCACTAAGAACGTGTATTTCACGAGAAAAATCATAGTTCAGAAACGGGCTTTTGTAACATACAACAATTCAATATCGAGATTGCCATTTCAATACCTACCTGCTGATGAAAAAAGCCATTCAAAAATTCGATGTTTGCATAGAAGACCTCAAAATAAAGCATTTCTTTGAAAAAGGAAACAAATACAAGAAGGAAAAGAAACTCTTACGACTAAGTGATACATTGCCCAAAATACGTGAAAACAGAAAGGAAAGTTTAAATCTAAATTGATAATATCAGATAGTGATTAATAATCTAGGTAATAGAAACCACAAATCTAGATAAAAACCCAAATTAATGTCGGATCGAGGACGCTTATGTAGAACTACATACGCGATGTCATTGCTGCTATTTAGGGAAATTACGGGTGGCTCGATGTTCTCCGGTATGTCAGTGCTTTCCTCGTAATTTTTATTTTCATTATCGGTATGATGGTTGACAATTACATTCCTTTTATTAATTGAGGCATGTATAAGTCCAAGTGGAATTTCTGTTGAATTTATATATGTGCATTCCCGTAGCGTTGAATGCAAAAGTGTTTCCACAATTGATGTTATGTTCGTTGAAATATTAAACATTTTATTTTCCATCCAAGTCAGCGATAAATTCGAAGATAGTATCATATTTTTTTCAAAAAGTGCAGCAAACTTTTTATTTGTATTTGAATCGCATATTGCTTCCAGTAATCTCAGAAGTAAAGCCGTGGGACTAATTGACGACTCTGGTACCGCTGTTCGCGCTGTTCCTTGGGTTGTTACATAAGACGATGCGTTGCCGGTCATTTGAGTTTTTGGACCAGGCCGTAGAGTGAAACTGATCAATGACAGGACAAAGTAGAAGCAAAAGCAGAAAAACTGACGATAAAACCTATAGACAAAAAATTGTTCAAGTGAAACTTCTTATGCCACGATTGTGTACGTATGCTAAGAAACGGGAGCGTATCGAAATGGAAAACATTTTTTTCTTATAGTAAAGTAAATTAACTAACATTTTTACTACAGTTGAATGGGCCATTTCCATTTTCTAAAGTGATATCGTCATGTATTAAGTATAGCAATGGATACGTACATTTTTTAAAAGTATTATTACCTCGATTTTACGAAAGTATTCCATTTTGCATTTAATAGGTCCACTAGCATACCATCCATAAGTTCTAGATGTTCATCTTTATCCTGCAATAAAGTACATTCGGAAATAACTCAAACCAAAGATTGTCATTAAGTGATCTTGTGGGGTAAATATAAAACTGCTAATATTTTTCAATGGAATTATGAAAACATGAACTTTGCGTTTGATAAATTTATTATTATAAATTACAGAATCTTTCTAAAGTATCTGAAATTGGTTGTTTTTTTAAAAAAACATCTAAAGTAGTGAAATCTAAGAACTCGTATTTCATTTATTACTTGTTACCGTTTTGTGGCAGATTTAAAAATTTTCCTCGCGCACGTCCCGTGGGGCCAAGTGGCTCCCGTCCTTTGGTATCGTGCCGGCGGGATCCCGAAGTCGGCGTATTAAATGTCATTATTGTAATTCCGCCTTTGTGATTCGCCCGGGAAATAAAGAGACTGAGTGGCCCTTTCTCGTCCGCGACGTCGGCCTTGCCCTCGCCGAGAATCCACGGACCGCGGTGCACTTTCCGCGCCTGGCGCCCAAGAATACAGGTAGCCCTCCTACAACACGGTTTCGCTCTAACACGCTAGGATAAATTGCGGGAACCCTCGTATAGCACTGCACCCTATAACACTGTTTCGCTCTAACACGATAAGAAAATTGCGAAAACCTTTGTACAACACTGTATTCCTACAGCACTGGGTAATATGATTTTTAACATATTTAAAAACTAAATTACCTTTAAGTAATGGCGGGAAGGAATATTAAACTGTAGTGCCTTTACATCCTATAACACGGTTTCGCTATAACGAGTCATTTTTCTTGAATACAGACCCTTCCACGGAAAGAAGTCGAAAATTCAAAAGGGAGCTGCAAANAAAAAAAAAATGTTTGTTTTTAATAGGTTTTCGGAACGTAATCCCTCTTTTTTGTCCTGGCTCTGAGTCTCATATAACACGGTTTCACCCAACACGGCATTTTCTAGGAACCTATTTACCGTGTTGTAAGAGGGTTACCTGTAAATCAAGCGGCCCTGCGGCTGTCGGGAGAGGCGATCCACCTGCGGACCCCGGTCCTTTCCCCCGGTTCGTCAGCGCGCCCAAAAGTTTAGAGCAAAACGCGTTGCAGTTTCAATGAAATATAAAGATGGATGTTGAACTCACCCCAAACACAACTAAGTTGAGAGCAGAATTGTTGCTAATTCTTCCAGTATTCTCGTCAATTGTGTCAATTTGAGACAACGGATAAGCTGCACATGTTATACTTCCAATTTGCCAATATATCTCCCGTTCGATATTGAGGATATGGAAAAACATCTCAATTTTAGCTAATTTTGCTGATAACGTTAACGGCGTTAAGTGTTGAACATTTCTGATGTCAAGTGACGCTCCGACTTCGTAGGCCATATCAAATGTTGTCTGCAGAACACATTATGTTTATAATTCACTAGTTATTCGTAATATATTATCACTTAGAATCAATAAATATGTTGTTAATCCATGTTAAGGTGAAGGGAAAAACGTCGACAAATTTAATTGACGTTGGTAAAAAAAGATTCGACGTTATCGATATTTATATTTATATTGGCATCTGAGTCGTACCATGTTGGGTACTGTACGGAGTAATAAACTCCACATATCGTTTCGGTAGAATAATTATAAAGAGATGGAAGTAAATCTCAAAAAACCCCTCGGACTTGTGAACTACGGCGTCCTCTGTTGCATTTAACGGCATCTAAATTTTGACTAACAAGGGAACGTTCCCAAGTGTCCACCTCCGATCTCATTGAGTTTCATATATGTTGAAGAACACAAAAATCTAAGAGACACGTGTTTTTTTATAATATATCTGCAATGGTCCACAATTAAGGGGTGAAACAACCCCCAGTGGAACTTAAGTAGGAGTGCTCGTTTAATGGATATTACAAAAAAATGTCGCCTGAAGGGTAGTTCACCTCGTTGAGGGGGTGCAACATTGCTGAACAATATTGTGTTGTCACCGTCCTTATACAGAATACGCTTATGCAAAGTTTCGTCGAAATCCCTCCATTGCTCCTACGAAAAATATTTAAAAAACCGATTTTTCGCTAAACTTTGGGAGGTTGTTTCACCCCTTAATTGTGGACCATTGCAGATATAAAAAAACACGTGTCTCTTAGATTTTTGTGTTCTTCAACATATATGAAACTCATTAAGATCGGAGGCGGACACTTGGGAATGTTCCCTTGTAAGACAAAGTGTGACCCACGAAGTAAGTCAGCAATTTCTTACAATCGACTAGGAAACTTTTTTCAATATTTTTCCATCTAACTCTATAATATTTTAATACTGTGGTATTCCTAATTGTCATAGCTTAGTCCTGAAAGTGTATTCGATTCTCAGGCTTTAAAATGCGTTGAATATCCAAAATGTATGTGCATCGCTATGTTGGTTCTACTCCATGATAGATAAATAAAAATTAGTAGAAAAAATAAAACTTCATGGATGTCTGTACTTTTTATAGGGCCTCCGAATTCATGTAGTAAAATTTCAAACGAATCGATACGCTCAGTTTGGAGAAATGTTTCATATACGCGATCCCTGAGATGCCATTTTCACGTCACCTTAAAAGGTGTCTAATGTTGTCTTTTAAAAGGACGTACTGGCCGTCTAACGGAAATAAAATGTTCGTTAGTGCAATGATCACAGTAAAAAGACGAAGCACTAGTTGAGACCCGTGAACGTGTGCTCGCTGAGACAACACCGCGTTTTTCTAAATAAATATCATCACCTTCTCCAATGCAATCGTTTTAGAATTTATTTTCATTACGCCGTTAAAAAAATTGTTCCGTAGTAAATTATGGACATGAGAATGTATAGACGGAGTTCAAAGTCTTATGTTAGACCAGGGAGGGGGGGGGGGGGGGGGGGGGGGGGGGCTGCGCGTAGGAAAAGGAGGGGTAGGACGGCCATATTGGTTAGCCGATTTTTTAGCCTCCTGATCGATAGATCATCTTATTGGATATTTCCTAGTTACTCTAGCTTATTTCTTTTTACCACTCCTCTACGTAAAACATAATTTTTACAATTCCTCATCCTACAAGTGGCATATTGTACTTTGTTCATTATTTATCTATTCATAGTACGCATCGTTCTTTCCTCGCTATTCCTCTATTAAAGTGACAACTAAATCTCAGCCAATCAGGAGACTAATTGTAAGAGTTTGGCTATCTTCTCATTGTTCCTACGTATTCCCCCCTTATTTATTCCGGCACTCCCTATGGTTTGGGCTCTACCCATATATTCTTACGTCCATGCATTAAACCAATAATTGTATTTAAATACACACGAGCTTCTGATAAATAACCAGCATGTGCAGGACCGTATTTCCATTGGTGTCTTGCTTATCGGGATCTGCCCCTCTGGCAAGAATTAAACGGTAGCATTCCTCTTGATTTAAACAAGCGGCAAAACTTAAAGGATATTCACCCCAGTATACATATCTGTAACAAGAATTTTACCTTAGGGGGTTACATTACTTTGATACCTAAAAAACAACAATTTTGGTGAAGCTTTTTTCTAGAAAATAACAAATAAAATATCTATCAATGAATATTTATTGTACAATTATTAAATACAAGAAAGATATTCTTTTAGTAGGAAATGATGTCACGGGATTCGTCCACGTAAGTGTCCTTTTTTAAAGCGCCAAGTCGGCGTATAGGATAACTCATAAAGCATCAGAGACCTGAATAAACAATCATAACTTCCCATTTTGTGACATTTTTTAAAGTAATATGTAGGCATCTTGCGATATATTCACTGATTTTTATATGGATATTTTTACGCTCAGTTTTTAGGTAAACAATGGTATTTTTTTCAAATATTCACCACTTTCATAAGAAGAAACATATTTTAACAATCTCTGCATATTTCGTTAGTAAATATCCATGATAAGTTCTCTGAATAGAGAAATAAATATTTGTCAAACTGAAGTACCGAACTTTGGCTTTATGTATTCGGTGCCGTTCACGCATGCTTCTTATGTAATTGACGCGAAACTCTACCGAGTTTCCTGATCGGATAAAAAATGAAACAATAAAATCGATAATAATGACCAATAAATCAGAAATGAGAAATAATCCAGGATCTTTCGATTTCAAATGTCGGCAACTGTCACCAATTTCAGGGATCACTATGGGTTGTGCATAAAACATCTCTGCCATTCATGACTAACGAATAAATGGTTTACTGCGTTATCGCATTATTGTATTATATTTTTGAATGAATTTGCATTGTTACATACCCATCGTAATTCGTCTCTGGAGCAACAGATACCCATTCGTGTTCTATGCTATCGGTTCGAGATGCTTTTTGATCTTCCGGACACATAAAATTACCAAAGCATCGTTCATGAACGTCGGCATCGCTATCAAGTAAAAATTTCACCATAGCTGGATCTTCGTTTACAATCGCGATATGTAGAACATTTTCACCTGTAAATGAAATTAGATGCGAACTCCTTTGAAATGGTTCCATTTTTTAATGGAAATCAATGTCTGCCCTGCTGAAGCGAACTTCAACGTTTACGAAACGTCGGTTTTTCGTTCACGGGAAAAAATAATGATCAGGAAAACCGTAATTGTAACCGTAAGGCCGTTTGCACGCGTATTGGCAAAACCGGAGCCGACATCCGCACCGGGTATGATAATTTTCATGCCGTTATGCCGTAGGGAGAGTCGAGAAAACACATTTTTCTTCCTTTTTACTAAACTATCGAGGAATATCTGCTCCTGACTCAACCCAAGAGACTAACTCCTCTTCTTCACTTGTCCGTGTCTACATCCTGGTATGTCTTCCACCTCCTTTTACATTGTTGCAACGTAAAGAATTCCCATGGGACTCCGATGGACCTATCATTTGGTAGACTTCTCACGAACGTAGCTGCTGACCTTATGGGTTCTCACGGGAGATATAATCCGAACCATAACAATACGCACCGGCAAAATCGGAGCCGGTGTCGGCTCTGATGAACGAAAGCAAAGAACAGCTCATCGACAGGCGTGTGCAAATCCACATAAGATTACATAAGAATCGGCATGCGGGGCGCTATTCTGGTATCCGGTTTGCCGAGTTCAAATGCTGATCAGGCGCGCTGGACGGCCGGACCGGCAACTAAGCCGGAACAGAGATTAGCGGATTATGCGTGCAAGCTCCAATTTATTTACCTTGCATCCGGGGAAAACGTCGGCGCTTGTTTTGTCGGTACGTGAGCAAACGGCCTAACCCTACTGCGAGGCAACACATGGGACAACCTTCGTAGGAGGTCGCAGTAACCAACGTAACACAGTAAAAAGAACATAGAAAGGGTGACCTCACCATTTAGTCAATGTAACTACAAGGAACGAGTTGTCCCAACATTATGCACAGTTGTTAATGCCTATTTCGAAATTTACCGTCGACATGCAAAATTTGATTTTTATGATTACGTACGTTACGATGCGCACTTGTGTTCGATATAATTATGTAATTATTTCGTTTATTACAGATTATGGTCACGATATAAGAAATTAAATTTTACCGTAGTATTCGTCACTGATGTATATGTCATTAATAAGCTTAGGATAAAAGCGCAGTAGACGTTTGGCTAGGTCCGCATGAATTGCAGTTGCATTTAACATGCACAGATGTAAAATTGTCTCTCCTACGGCGCCTCGTTCGTTCAGACTCCAACAGACTTCTCTGTATTTACTTTTATCTATAAGCAAACACATTGTTCCGAAGTCATTGGCATCAAGTTTTACGCGATATGTCACGGATATAATAAAGCTTCTTAACGGTACCAACGTATACGGCTCAAAACCGAAAGGCAACGTAGTTTTTTGGCAATATAGTAATCACGAAGTAGTATTGAAATTGCGTCTACTTTAGGAGTACAAAATCTTCAGATTCTTTCCGATCTAGTGACGAGAGCGCCTCCTTGATGAAATTTTGCAAATAAAAATGATCGTCTGCTAGCGGGCCTGCTAGTCTTTATGGCGTTAAATACATCACATTATGTATATCATATGCGGATTACGTTTCGTGTTGCGTACATGAATTGCAAAATTAAAAGCATTTTAGGTCATTTACATTGGTAGGAAATGTTTTGGTCATGTAGTACCGGAGTTCTCTTATTTTCCGCAAGTAGCGCTCGCATCGTTAAATCAGCGAATATCTGAAATCCTGGGTCTTGATTCTGGGGTCACTTTCTATGGAACCGACCATTGGCGTTATCTCTTTATACTGTTTCATGGTAGTAATAAGTATAGTTATTTAAGGTGATGTGAAAGTGGTATAACGTATAAAAATTCATTCAAGATTTATGTGACCCCATAAGCGCATTCACAATGAGTGTTTACGCATATATTTCCTTGTATAATTGACACATTGTTAAATACTAGTATGCTATTTCTAAGGAGTTACCTATTTCATCGCTTTGTATTTCATCGTCATCTAAATCAGCATGTATGTCGTATTCCTGGGGATTTTCCATCGATCTCAATTGTGGCAGCTAAAAAAATAAAATAACGTCATTTCTGTGAAATGAGAACGAGGAAGTTAAGCAAGAAAACTATATAACCGAATCCCACTGAACACCAAACCTAACGGTTACATAACTTAAAATTAACAAACAACATAACGTTTGTTACACCACTCGCCACTTTCGCGCTCTTTAGATTTTGTGTCGAGAAAAGCCAGGGAATTTGTCCGCAATAGATAAAGGAGCGCGATCGCGCTCTTTCTTTATTGTTAACGTGACGCGACAGCTTATGTTACCAGTCCAGTATTCAAACCAGCGTTATCGTCGAAAAGGTTATGCATGCATTTTTTTAATCGACGTCGATTAAATTTCTCGGTGCCTTTCATATCACCTTAAGACGTTCCCTGCCGCGTGTCTATTTACGACAGCGTAGTCGTCATTTGTTTCGGCACTGAACGTGTTAAGAGGATATTCGTACTGTACTGTTATAAATGTCCTAACCATCTTATGTTTCGGGCGCTCCTTGTTCCGCAGCAGAACCAATTTTTCAACGGGAATCCATTTCCCCTTTCCTTTGTTATATAAAAACGGTTCCACTTTAGTTCTCACTGCGTGATCCAACTCTGCGAATTGCTTGGTCTGCGCCGCTCTTTTCATCATATCGACCAATAGTCCACCACCTGAAAAGGTTTAACATTTTCATGATTACAAAATTATTGTCCACTTTGAAGTAAAATTTCCTAGTATAGTTTAAATATTATCTGTCGAATACATTATATACGTTTTAAAAATGTTAAAAATCAAAATAACACGTTTTGTTGTCATTGTTATGTAGGCACCCTTAGTACCCTCGAATCTAGGGAAAAAACATAGTCCGTAGCGCAGGTTTGTCCCAAATTCTTGATGGAGGTAACACGGCTTATAGGACGATTGAAAAACAACGTGGGACAGTGACCTGTGAAGTGGGAAAGTCCCAATTTGTTTTGATCGGCCATACTGTGGATGCGAAGAGCTCGCAGCCCAATATTCCGGAACGAAAAACTGACGAACAAATACAACAATCATATCTCATTTGCCCGCATTGCCATTCATTGAGATTCTCCTCCGGTCATTTCCCTAGATCCCACCAGAGGAATTGATCTAGCCACTCGGATCATTTAATTAATACATTCGTTACGCGAGAATTCCAGGTAATCCGTACTCGAATTTCCCCGTCCTAACATCCGCTCGGCTGCCAAGGTAACACCATAATGAAATTGCCGAACGAAAATATTTCAAAAATCTCTCGTGTTCTTTTATACCCACTGAAGTGTCCGACAATGAGACGTCAACAGAAATATTTTTATTTTATCGACGTTGATATAAATATCATGACCCTTTCATAACACCTTAAGATACTAAACTGCGATGTGGCGTATTTTTATTAATCCAGGATGAAAACCTACATACATGCTGTCATTAAGATATATTTTGTCTTAAATAGTATCATTTCTGGGTTAATGTATCAAAATCGAAATCAAAACATTCTTCTATTTTTTCTTACAAAAAGCTCTAAATAAAATAATCAGTCTCTTAAAACTCTTTACAAATTGCCTATTTCGTTGTGAAAATGATGATGCGTTAAAATGTTGTAATTACGGAATTAGTTCCAATGATTCACTCAATAAAACCACTGTCACAAATCTTACCTTTCAAATCCACTAGCTTGTATAGCACAATAGATGATGTATCTGTTTGTTTTTTTACACCACTTGTCACATTACTTTCAGTGTTTCCCATGTTTACGTCAGTCTTAAGGTTTGAAAGCAAAAATAACACGTGCAGTTGACGTTAAAGCTGTTCACAAGGAATTCTAAGTATAAGCTTTGTCATGCGACAACTCTGGTTACTACGGTTATGTCTACCTATTATTGATTAAACAACTTACGAATTGCTCAATACGATTTAGACACTGAGATCATATTCTACTTTAATTTTGAAAGACGTCAAATAGATTATGCACTTTTAAAAGTTATACAACGTGTCGTCCAAATTGTACAAGGTATACAAGGAAATTCGTGCCCAGCGAGATACGAACAAGATCCTGGATATAAAAGTTGAAAATACATTACGCTGCTTAATTGTTGCTAAACGTATAGTTTTCATGATCGAGGTTTGCAAAGTTGTATGAATCAAGAAGTATCTTTACCTTGTCGCAAATGTATGTATCACTCGTACAATAACTCTAGTAGCACAAAATATTTCCCCTGTATTTTCTATATATTTAATGAATATCGTACATTTGTTATTATCTTTATAATATTTGTATAACAGTAGCCCCATATGTTTTCATAATATTCATCTAACTGACATGCAAAACATATACTTTCATTTTAATATAAGTATTTTTTTAATATTATCGGCCGAATACATTATAAACGTTTTAAAAATATTAGAAATTAAAATCACACGTTTTGTTACCATAATGAAATAGCGGAACGGAAATGTTACAACAATTTGTCGTGTTTTTTCATACCAAATGAAGGGTCCGATAATAATCGTAAAGTAAAATATGTATTTTTATTATATGTTCATACATTTTTAAAAGTAAATATGTCATTGAGATTTTCAACATAAATTTCAGATATCTTCGAATGAAATTTACAAGATATCTTGAAAAAATTTGTCATTTGAAATATTTAGCAAAGATTACAAACAAATGTTTAGAAATTATTCTATGCTACTAGGGGAATTGCGGAAATAAAGTCCCACATTTATGTAATTTGCATCACGTATGAAATTTGTTAAGTAAAATACCTAGTAATTTACTGTAAAAGATTACGTAAATTATCTACGGTATTTTTTACTTATTCAACTCTGGAAATGAGGCATAAGACAATAAACTACACAACGCAAAATCAAATGTTTCTTGACAATGTTCACTCTATTGTGACAGTCTTGATTCTTTTATCAAATTGACATAAACGTTGCTTATCGCTAGAATGATAAAATAGTTTAAAATAATCACGGTGGCTTTATGAAACTTTAGATATATGTTCTTCTTTCTTTATATGTCATGATATTCCGGTTAATGCAGCAGTTAATTATTCTACATTTCTATAAACTAAGCATACTAGGTTATTATAACGTATGATATCACATAAATTCACTGAAAATGTTAAGATCTTTGAAAAGTATAGATTTGAAACATGGAGGGAC
This sequence comes from Orussus abietinus, assembly GCF_000612105.2. Lineage (NCBI taxonomy): Eukaryota > Metazoa > Arthropoda > Insecta > Hymenoptera > Orussidae > Orussus > Orussus abietinus. The sequence goes on along the minus strand of NW_019394371.1, from coordinate 23,900 downwards.
AACACAAAAGGTAAGTCTGGAAATGTACCCTCGTAGCTCGGAGTAATTTCTAAACATTTTTTGTAATCTTTGCTAAATATCTCAAGCGGCAGATTTTTTTTTAATGTCCCGTAGATTTCATTTGAAGGTATCTAAAATATTTGTTGAAACACTCAATGATATTTAGCTTTAATAATTGATAAGCATCTTATAAAAATACATTTTTTACTTCACGATTATCATCTGACGCTTCGTTTGGTATCAAAAATCACGACAAATTTTTGCAATATTTTCGTTCCGCTATTTCATTACGGGAACACAACATGTGATTTTGATTTTAAATATTTTTTAAACATTTACAATGTATTCGGCAGATATTTAAAAAATACATTAAAATTAAACGAAATGTTTCGTATATCTGTAAACAAAAAAATAGTAGTAAAAAACATGGAGTGTTTTACTACATAAATAGTATAAAACAAATATTGTAAAGTAAATGTTTTGCAATTATTTCAAATGTATTCTAAATATTTCCATAATGTACGATACTCGTTAAATATGTAGAAAATATGAGACAATATATTTTGTGCTACTGGGTAGTTTTTCGTACTGAAATTGTATCGTTCAATATTTTAGGACGATTGTACTCACGTATGGGATATTTCAACATCCGAAAGATGTGATTGGGTAAAACGCACGCATGATTGCGAAACAGACTCCGTTATACAATACGCTCACATTCTGTTCTGTATATTCAATTCTGGAAACCCAGCTTTATTTGCATTGGGACTGGTTCTACTTTCAATGTGGCTAATGTATTTGTTTTTCATCCTGGGAACAACTGCGGACAATTTGTAAGACGGTTTTCATTCTAAATAGTCATTTAACAAATATCAACGAAGATTAATTAATTGTATCGGAAGAATCATTTCTTTCGTGTCTTCATAAACATAATATATACCCGGTAATTATCAATGGTGATTCACTCCAATTTTCGTATAATTTTGATATATCGTAGAGGACGTCGTCCCGAGTATTTATATATATATATATATTTAAGGGTCGGACTTGAATATTTTTGGAGTTATTAAACGATTGAAGAATAGCAATAATATAGCATGGCGGAGCGTGTATAGATGAAAATGGATAAAAGGGTATAGATGGATTTTAATTAGGCAACGTCGATTAAATTTCTCAGCGCCTTTCGTATCATCTTAAGTTTCGTTGTGCTCTTCGGATTACGGTAAACTGTGATTAATAATGTACACGTCCTTTCAGCTTTTGTCCATCTCTTTCCGCCATTGCCACAGTCTTACGTCTATCTGCTAATGTAGCTGGTGTTACGATATTAGCCTTTGGAAATGGAGCACCTGACATATTTACATCGTTGGTATCCGATGAAGACGAAGCAATGATAATGTTCACAGAGTTAATCGGTGCTGGTATTTTCGTGACAACACTCATTGCTGGGACGATAGCCGTTGTATCTCCTTTTCAAGTTTCTGCCCAACCGTTCATAAGAGACGCATGTTTTTACGTTGTCGCTGTCTGTTGGATAACGTACGTTATCAAAGATGAGACAGTCTACGTCTGGGAAGCTGCAAGTAAATTGTCATTTCATTATATATTGAATAATTTATATCATTTATAAATTGTGACGTGGTGGATTCGGTCCACTCGTCCCAGGAATTCTTAAGGGCCGAGTATGCTTTTTAGCCGCCCTTTTATGGTCCTTGGGACCGGCGGTCCCCGACCCGTGAGGAAGCACCGCCAATTCGCGTTGATTAGTCTCATTTTTCTGTGCCTTTATCACCGGTTTGCCTTGTTACGTCAAAAGAGTAACAAATTATTGATCCGCACTCAGATCAGCTTACCTGCAGCGCGAATCGAAACCCCCTTTTTGGCCACCTAACTTAATCATAGAGCCGGGGGGGGGGGGGGGGCACAGACGGTCAAGGGCGGAAATAACCAAGACTAGGGGTTTAACAATAAAATTTTTATTACTAGACAACAATTTAAATTTGACCTACAAATACAATTAAATATTCCCTGAACTATATGAGGTCGATTTCAGTAAACTCGATCAAAATTATGCACGAACATGGAAATCGCAAGGACAGAATACACAATGATATTACAAATGCCAGAATTCAAGATCGCAAACCTACCTTAACGAAATGGAAGACTGGTATTCTCCATGTCTCATTACGTGTGGTGCAATATCAAAGTTCAGACTACAATTTAGAACCAGGATTCAAGGATAAGCTTAACGATAAAACAATATCAAAATTCAAGAATAACATTTAAGAATAAAATTTAATATCGAAATTAAAAAATAAAATTTCAGAATAAACTTAATATCAAGGTACAAGAATAGAATTGAAGAATAGAATTTAATATTAAAATTCAAAGGTAAAGCCTAAGAATAGAAATTTAATATCCAAGTTCAAGAGTAAAGCTAAGAATAAATTTTCAACATCAACTTTCAACGATATAACCTTAATACAAACATTTATCGATTAATTGAAATACGACTTGGTAAAACTCTTCAGGAATCCAGGTTCAAATAGAAAAATTTGGCGATCGGGGGAGTAGATGATTGAAATAAATTTCACTGAGACATTTCATGTAACGATCTCGGGATTACTTAGAATTAGGAGGGAAGCATCTACAATAATCACATTCAGCGAAATACATAATATGAACAGCTCGATACAAAATACAGGCTCAGTGAACAATTACATTCCGCTATCAAATTTCTATATTAATTCGCGGAGACACGATACAATATTTCTGAATTACAAATATATGTTTATAAATTGTTAAAACTAATTATGTCATTGAGATTTTCAACAAACAGTTTAGATATCTTCAAAGCAAATCTATAAGACATCTTAAAAAATCTGTCGCCTAAAATATTTAGCAAAGAGTACAAAAAATGTTTTGAAATTATTCTGTGCTGTAACGGGATACGATTCGGAATAGGGTTGGAAGGAATTTTTTGAGGATGCGGCGGCTGGACGATGTGCCAAAGACCGCTGAATTTAGGGATATGAGGTTAAGGATTAATTACCTTTATTTTAATAATTCTGAAATCCGGACAACTTCTTCTCTTTTCCTACTATTCGATTGTATTCAGCATTCTATCTGCTGAAACTCACATGCCTCTATTATCACCGATTCTGACTACGCTGCGCTGGCGTCGCTCGATCGCTCCGTTACGGTATTTGTTAAATTTTGTATAAAAAATGAAATTTTACGAGGGTTAGAACCTTTCTTACGGTCTCCGCATTCACGTTGCAAAGTTTAAAATTTATTCGGTACACCCAGTTTAAAGAAAAGTTTCACGAACGACTGACTGCTCAGATCTCACTTTCACAACTCCTTAACGAAAGGACACTAGAGGTAGCACACATTTTTCTTTTATTCGGATGAAATTTAAAAATCTTCCCTCTTTGAATAAATTGCCTCAATTTGACCTGACACTATGCATGGCAATAAGAAAGACGCGGACATAATAAAATAGGGTATAATTGATTACTTAACTTTTTATTTATATACTGCGAAATATATTTATTCATTTTACTTATTCTGAAGAACAAAACAGTCATTTTAAGTTACTAGTTTCTTTTCGTTACACACAAAAGTTACGCACACGAAATTAGTTGTTTCTGATGGTTTTCAAAAAGTATTTTAATATTTTTTACAATTTTTTTCAAAGATATTTATATCATTCAACTGCAACAAAAGAAAATACAAAATCTTGCAGATTCTAGTAAGAAAAAACGTAACTTCGGTTCTTCTACCGTGGGGATTCCTTCTTTTACAAAGGTTGATGAATTCTCTCATATAATACTCCCTCTTCGTATAGTTAATATTACCATTCCAAATGTTGATTACTCCTGCGCACCTTTTAAGCGTAGCACCATGGATACGGTACCTATTGGCAAGGTTACGTTTACCGTTCCATATGGTCAATTTCACCATTTGTGTGGTTTCACTTACCACAATATTTTAACCATAACCTGTAGTAACTGTAACCAAGTTATTATTTCTGAGCATGAATAGGATTATTTACAGATATTCAATGAATTCGATACCATTGGATTTCTTCCAGGTTTCGTTGCCTATTACATCTTTTTTATCATCATAGTGATCACCATGCAGGTGCATGATCGCAGAGAAGAAAAACAAAAAGGTGTGCCATCTATATTTTTTAATTATGCTTTCCGTTAGTCTTTTTCCTATTTTCAATGGTAAACTCACAGGTCGTACGCAGGGTTAGGTAATTTCGCGTTTTTCGAGATTTTTAACCTATATTACGTAAACCACGTAGTTTACTGTAGAAAAACAGTAAATTACGTTTTCAATATGGCGGTTGCCGGAAACGCACGATGTATGTATCCCTTTAGTTATAAACGTCTATTAGCGTGTACGTAAACGCGTAAATATTTTTAAGAAGTAATTAATTTGACGTTTGTGTTCAAAATGTTTTTGACTTAACTCCGTTTAATATGAAATTTTTAATTGGATTTATTACTTGCTATTTAGAAATACAAGGTTAATATACATTGCGCTCGTGTAAAAAACTAGAGACGTATTATACGTTATGATATACATGGAGAAAACCACGTTTGTTGCTTGACGTATTATACTTACCCAACCCTGGTCGTACGTATATGTAACGAAAATCTTAAAAAAATATAAAAATATATTTTTAATTTGTAGGAAGAATTCCGAATGCACGGAATGCGACCGTCTTTCAAATTTTCTTAGCAAATCGCAATACCGACATCCTACCTCAACTGTCGCAGCGTGCACGAGCGTTTAGTGTTCGGACTAAATTGGGTAAGAAGTTTGCACTACATTTAGAAACAGCGTCAAAATATTAAAGTAAAATGAAAATGATCTCTGGTGTCAATATATTTATAAAACTTTTCTACGAACTGCACCGAGAAAACGGTTTTTCTAATTCAAACACGGAAATATGTTTAAACTGCTTTTATGTGCTGCATCGATCGACAAAACGTTTATTTGATTTCAGTAAATGACAAATTTTCACGTTCTTAAGTAAAATACACTGTTTGTTTGACATAACTGGCTTAATTTACATGAATAATTTCTTTAAAATAATCAATCAACTTGTTTGACACTAAAGCTACGGGCGGATTTATTTTGGCTGTGGTGGACCATTTAAAACCAGTCAATTTGACCGGGCTTGGTAGTTGTAGCATTAAGTATTTTGTATTTATATTTAACAAATCATTTATTCGATTCCACCAAATGAATTTAGAAATACCGCAAGGTCCTTCGAAGTAAATAATTTAGTGGGCAATACTTTAATGGGCTAAAAGAATGAAAATCAGTGATATGAGTTGTAATATCACGTGAAAAATGAGTGAAAAAGTTATAATAGCGGCACGTTCTTAAATTGGTCGGGCATCCAAGTTTCGTTGGCTACGCCAACAAAGAATCTTTTCCTCTCTTACAATGTTCGTTTACATGAAACATTTATTGAATTGAAATCGAGCAAATCATTTGATTACATGAAATAAATATGGGCAATCGACAAATATGTTGTAATGAAATATATACTCGTTCGACTGTATAACAAGGAAAAAATAACTTTCATTGAAACATATTTGTTTTCAATCGTTTCCTCGGTGTGGGTCAAAAGAAATCGTTTTCTCAGGGTGGGTGCACCGAATGATTTGTCAGTCTTGTGTGACGGTTCGGTTCGATATCCTTAAAAAAGTCTTAAGGGGAATTTCCACGGTGCCAGTAACTTCGAGTATTACTCGTCTCGGGCAATCTGTCATTGCAGTACCGGAGTGGAGTACTCGTTCAAGTGCCAATGCGAGTCGCGGGAACGGAAAGCAATCCTGTTTCCTGTCGCGAGTTGTAACCCATACCACGTATTTCGCTCTACTATCATGTATACCAGACACGTGTAAACGCGTTTTTTGAGGGCGGCATGCAAATTCCAAGAGCAAATTGAAGCAGTTTTGTGCAATCTTGTGTTGAATTTTGGGTTGAAATGGTCCAAAGGTGAACAGGAGACCCCACGTTCGCATTTGTTGAATTGCATCGAGGGGAAGAATGCCTCAGGAATTCGAAACTGCAACGGTGCAATAATAAACAGGCGCGAGATACGGCACTGCAGAGGATTGCCGAAAAATGCAACTTCCAGGCACAACGCGTTCAAATACCGTTTAATCATTTTCTCCGTAAAATGTTTAAAATTGCGTCACCCCTTCGACATTTTTGGGTTATAGCCCATGACTTTCTGCTTACTACTACTGTACTAGTACTAGAAGGCTGGGTGAACGCTCCTATCTTGTAAAACACTCGCTTCAAGTACTCGGTTTTAGTGACTCGTTCGAGTGACTGGCACCGGGTAAATTCCCCTTTATTCGAATCGACTGATTTAAGGGTGGTTTCGTTTAATCCAAAGATACTGCGATTGCTGCGGAGGTTGCAAATGCCGAACTACGCGGGGAATCTGTGAATACAAAACAGACCCTACCAGAAATACCAGATATTGCATTCTCAAGACCTACTGACTGCTTCGAAGAGTTCATTTATGATATTAACCCAATCAATAAATACGACTGGGACAATGCTACGCGTTTTATGAAAATAGTGCTCATTATTCGTGCCCCATTTATGTTCGTTCTTCAGTTATTAATCCCAGTCGTAGACGAAACAGTTGTGAAGAGAGGATGGTCCAAACTATTGAATTGTTTGCAAATTTGTATAGCACCGGCAGCAGCACTTTTTGCATTAAATGGTAAAACAAGCTATACATCTACTGTTCCGTACTTATTATTTCCACGAATGACACGTTCATAATAATTCGTAATCTCGATTTGCAGTCTGGAGATTGAGTATTGGACCCGTACCCGTATTTCCAATAATATTTCTTATAGGTCTAGCAGTTGGTATATGTGTTTTTACATCTACTTCTCTAGATCATCCTCCCAAGTTTCACAATGTGAGTACTCGATGGCACGTATTCTAACCACTGATCCGTGTACCAACCGGATAGCCGATACCTTACAAAATGGCGTGTGACGTTTCGAAGCGACCACGGCACCTCTGGTTATGGGCACGTCAACTAATATTGTAGTATTTGCGCATGCTTCAAAACAACGCATCTTCTATCTGCAGATAGTATAAGAAGTGCCAAATTAAATGACGAAGAAAATAAAGCGCACCCGTTACTTATTTAGTATCGCTGCCCATGTGTAGTGGGCGCTGGTGTGCCTTGAATTCGTCGAAGCCTTCTCCGTATAGAACATCCGGCTATCCGGTTAGTGTATGGATCAGTAATGGCAGGGTTGGGTAATTCTCCATTTTTCGAGGTTTTCGACGTATATTACGTAACACAGTAGTTCACCGGAGAAAATCCTAGAATACCAGTAAATTACGTTTCCAATATGAAAAATGCTGCAAATGGACGACATACGGCTTCTGCTAGGTTATAAACATCTTTTAGCACATCTGTGAATACGGAAATATTTTAAGGATCAACGAATTAATTTGGCGCTTGTATTCTAAATTCTTTAGAATTTTACGTTTTCAATATGGCGGATTCTACAGTTGCATGATATATGTTTTCGCGAGGTTAACGTCTTTTAGCGCACATATATACTCGTAAAATTTGTAAGAAATAATTAATTTGGCGTTCGTGTTTAAACTCTTTCGACTTAACCCTGTTTAATATTAAATTTGTAATTGGATTTATTTTTTATTTCAAAAGAGAAGAACGTAATGTAGTTTGCGCTCGCGGAGAAAACTAGCAACGTACAGGAGAGGAGGATATTATGGAATACCATTTACATTTCTAAAAATAACTTTACTGGTCTTTGAATAAAAATCCCAAAATCAAGTTGGGTACAAACTAACTAACTAATTGTAACGAACTGTCACTTGTAAAGAAAATACTAATTTATTTTGTTGTTATACGAAAAAATAATTTAAAAAAAGTTATAAATGGAGGATAAGACAGGTGACTCAGCTGAGGGTTTCGTTACAGCAATGAAATGCTTAAACCATTTAGTAAAAATGTTTGTCTGTATCCAACCAAACGGGTGGCACGATGCGATGGTCCCTGGTGGAGCACCTTTAAGGAGTCGTTCATTCATGTTCTTCCTCGGAAATATTATGAGGCGGGACAAAGTCACCTCCTGCACTCATACAGGGAATGATGGTAACGAGAGAACTTCTTTCACCTCAAGTAAGGAACCCAATTTGTCTCTTTTCTTTTAGGCCTAGTACATGAGGAACTTTACATTGAACCACGGACAAACCAGTTCCGTCTACATTAAATATCCCGTTAGGACGATAGTTGTGTTTTTTGAAAAGAACATCGATCGGGTCAAAAAACTTGTCTACTTCTTCTTTATTAAATTCCCTAGCTCTGGCAAAAGATGTAGCCATGTGTTTATTGACCGAATGTTTCGGGTTCCTTTTCATAAAAGCGTAGAACCAGTCTTTGCCAACAGTTTCGTCCTAAAATGGATGGGGTATGTTATTGCGAATCGCAACTTGATAGACAGGACTGCAGACATCCCTTTCTGTGAGCCCATAGAACATGGCCTCCGTCTCAACGAAATATTGTTGTAACTCGTCTTCTAGTTCTTTAGAAAAAACTGGCTTATGGCCAAGAGCTGTTGAGGCTGCTACGTTTTCATTTTTCTCCTTACTGTTGACATGGCGGAAAAGAGTCGCTCTGAGAACCTGGAATTCCTTGGACGCCTGAAGGTACCCCATCTTCTTTTTACGAACAGCTTCTATGACAACACACACTTTGTTCTGTAGCGAGTGGTACGACTACAATAAGCGGTCAGCTCTCACCGCATTGCATCATGGGAGTCTTTCTTGAATAGTTCATGGTATTTCCACGAGATAGCAGCCCCAAACAGAGCCGATACCTCGATATTCCATATTTCCCGACTATTCCATAATACCCTCCTCTCCTCTATTATACATTGTAATATACACGTAGAAAACTACGTGTACTTCATGGCGTGTTATACTTACCCAACCCTGAGTGATTGTAACAAATGATATGTAAACTTAAAAATTTAATTCATTATAATTTCGACTTAGATCTTCGCATTTTTTGGTTTCTTTGTTGCGATGACAATCGTATACCTGGTGGCTCAAGAAGTAATGGGCGTTTTAAAGTGTGTTGGTTTTGCGAGTGGCATTTCTGACGCTATGTTAGGTATCACGCTTCTTGCATGGGGCAACAGTATAGGTGGTAAGTACTGATACGTATCATTTAGTGACCACGAAGGTCCAATTCGATGTATAGGGTGTTAAGGTGATATGAGAGCGTCATTTTATGTATATGAAACGTCAAAATATTGATAAAACTTTTCTCCAAACTGAATGCACCGAATTGTTGGAAACTTCAGCATGCGATTATGGAGGTTCCAAGGAAGAATGTGGTGCTCATAAAACTTCATAAAAAAGAAAATATTCTTGGTTTTAGTCTGAGATAAATAACAAATTGTTTATCAAAAAAGAAACTTCACGACCATCGCGTTCTTCTTCAGAGCCTACATAATCACATGCTCAAGTTTCAAATGATTCGGTGCACCCAATTTGGAGAAAGATTTTATAAATATTTTGACTTTTTATATACATATAATGACCCTTTCATATCACCTTAAGACCTTACCATCCTAGTCCTTATTATTCCGGTTCAGCCCTCCTCCCACTAACCAGACGAGATCGAACTTACCAATTAAATCTCGTTTTTTTTCTAATAATTATGGACAACCATCTTATTATAATAAAATTGCATTTGTTAATTTAAATAATTTAGTTTCGTTTTCAAACACATAAAAGGCTTAAACAAAAGCTGTAAAAGAATACAGTGCATTCCGCCAATTGCTTCAACATATTTAATTAACTTATTTTTAAAATGAAATTCACCAGAAAGAACAGATCATATAAGAAATACCTTCGTGGTTTCTTACGTTTGATCTGTAGCCTCAATTGAAGTTATTGCGTTACGATATTTTGATTGTGATGCATTTTGAGTAAACTTAACGATTATTAATTTTCTGAGCAGTGATTTAAGAAAAAAAAAAAAAAGAAAATAGTACTAAGCATTACATGCTCTACCACTCAGTAGCGTGCGGGTATCTCCGGCACCTCGCAATACAATGCATTCATTATTTTAAGCAATGTATGATAAATGTTTCTTACGTGTACGGAGAAAAACAAGTGCTTTAAAGTTACAGAAGCCTATCCGTTGGAAATTTTTGTTCACGATACGGTTAAAAACTGTTCCATTAACGGATTGATCAAGTTAATTACTATCTTACATGTACAGTTAGCAGAAACATTTCTGTAAAAGTCAGCTGTAACGGTAGCTGAAAGTCTGTTAATATTAATAGCCATGACACTGGTACATACATCTGAAGCATTACAAAATTCTAGGTGCAACGAAAAATATCTGTAGACATTACAGACTCGGTCTGTTCGGCTCATATTTTTTTTCAGAAGTATTAAGAATCTTTGTGAGCGTTACAGAATAAATCTGCAGATTTTATAGATTTAACGGATTAAGGATAACAGATGTTTATCCGTAAACCCTTCCAAGTACTTACATGGAATCGTTATAGATATTTATCTGTAATTTGTACGGATTTGAATAAGAAAATCTTTATCGTAACGCTAACGGAAATAAATTGCTTTCCTCGATTCAACGGAAGAAATCTGAATTTTACAGATTTTTATGTAGGATTAACCAATTTTTTTTCTCCGGGTGCGTTATCATTCATTAATGTGTATTATTTACATTTTTAGATCTGATCGCAAATATCACGATTGCTAGACAAGGTTTTCCTCGCATGGGTTACTCCGCTTGTATCGGCGGACCAATGTTCAACACATTGCTAGGACTTGGATTGACCTACGGTTACAGAGCAGTTGGAGAACCTGATTACAAAACGAAAGTTAGAACAAGTGACATGGCACCCGGTTGTCTCGCTTTTCTGCTTTGCTCGCTGGTATCGTCATTGACGTATCTTCATTTAACGGGTTTTTCTGCTCGACGATCTTACGGATACCTTCTTTACACCGTATACGCAACTTTCTTATTGATAAGTATTTTAAGCGAAATACATGTCATTCATCCACTTGGAACTGACCACCGTGAAGATAGTCACGAACATAATAGAACGGAAACTGTAAATAATTAAACAAATAGGACAAATAGAAACGTTGTTGATTTTCATACCTCTCCACCAAACACAGTTACGTAGCAATGATATAGCCGGTATATAACGTTTGTAACATGTAATGTAACATTGTGACGGGGCAGAATTCTGCTGTAACAATTAAGGGTTTAGCGATGGCGGTGAGTACCAAATTTTGTAACTATTTAATTTCAGCATCGATTGGCGACACTCGAAGTCATCTTGGGCGATGGCAAGTTGTAAGTAATTGTTGTAAATATTCGTTAGTATAAGAATTGTTATATATTAAGTATCGCGTAGGGCCTGATATATTGCGGGTCATTACCACTCTTGGTACGAGTTCTGAAGCATAATTCGGGCATTTAATAACCGCGCCGCGATACTCTACGTGGTACTTGGCGCAGTACACGCTGTCAATTGTCGACGCTTAGCGGTTTCGGCTGCTCCTTGGGAAATCGGTGGAAGGGGTTTTCCGCAATTCGGTGATTCTGCCGAGTATCGGAGTTTGTCTAGGATACTCCGAGTGTCGCCCTTTTCCCGTTGTCGGTGGGGCTTCGCTGCCGCCTAGTTTGCCAGGTGGACTGCCTTAATTAGCAAACCCACCATGGGTTTCAATCAAATCTCGTTTCCACTCAATTTTGAATAAAATTCGTCCAACGGTGCCAGTCGGGTTTTACCGCCGGATGCGGTCTTTCTCCCTATTAATCCGTCCGACCGGCTAGCTCCCTGCTGGTCGGGGGGGCTTCTGGCCACTACGGTCGCTGAAAAAGGCAAGGTCCCGTACAAAAAGAGAACCCCGTCGTATTAACGCTGTGTGAATTTGAGTAAAATAAAATGAAGAACCAAATTACATTTCCGAGACCCAGGCTCGCTCGGGAGCCCTCGAATCCTCCATGAGGCGTCACGAGTACTTTAACGCTTTGGGCCCCTAACGGCCCAAAAGGTTCCCGAAATACGCGACTCCCCGACCCCGGCTCTCCCTGCGGGTGGGCGGCCTCGGGGTGGATTTCGCCACCGTCTCCGCGGTCCTCTGGTGGACACCCGCGTAGCACTTCCCTAACCGCGGAACCGACCTGAAACTATTCGCGAGACCGAAATAGGTCTTTTTCCACAAATTCGGAATCTAATGCGAACGTCAAACGGCTGACCGAAACACGAGTGCGGGTTCGACGCAAACTAAAGGGTCGCATCGCGACGACACCTCACCGGAGTCCTCACCAGAGTCCTCACCGGAGTCCTCCCGACCCCGCCGTCACCGCGCCTGGTTCCTTCCGAACCCCGCTGGATCACGGATTCTCGCGGAAGTCCGGATTCGCTTTCGGGGCGATAGCTCCTCGCAAGGCCCCCTTACCGACCGTGGGCCCTGATCCTACGGTGTCACCGGTGCTCCGGGTCTTTTTCTTCGCGTCCACGTAGACGCGCCCCGCCCTTAAGGATCCGGAAGGGACCACGTTTCCCATGTGGTCCCTATGGCGGCCTGAGGGAGTGAGGGAGGTCTCTTGTCTCGGTATTTCCGTCACGTAGAGGCACCTACCTTGAGCCCTTTGGACCGCGGTCCCGCGGCCTCCCCCCGTACCTCCGAAAAGGACACCGCTTTGGAACGTGGAGCACAGAAAATTAGCCATTATTCAAATTAATGGAAGAAAAAGGAGACATTAAAGTGAAGGAAAAATGTACTTTCTTAATTTAGTATTTTTCGTAGAATATAAAAAGACATAAACATTAAATGTTTTATTTTATCGATCGTTAGTTCAATGGTAGTAAATCATTATATATAAATATAAGTTAATGGGTAATAAAATGTATTTTCCCTAATACAAGAAATACTTTTCGAAGATTCACTACCTTTCTACTGTCTTAAAGAGATTCCCTGTCCTCGGGTTTTTCAGTAGATTATCTAAAAACTCGTTCACCGCAACAGTTTGTCTTTTATCATTTTTCCTAGGCGAAGGAACAAGCTTTGATGAACTCGGATAAATGCAATGGTAGAATGTAAGTGAAATTTTATGAACTGTCGCCGATTTAAATACATTTACAACATTTTCACGAACAAGACGCTTGACATTGAACCCGCTGTCATCCCCAAACCTAAAAAAGCGGCTAGCATTGCCGAAGCCACTTCTTTTTCGTGCCTCTCAACGTGTCTGAAACAAAAGAAAACAAAACAAAGTCAGAATATTGGTATTGCCATCATGGACGTATAATATGTGGACCGCTCGCTCCCCATACTTGAACATGGCTCCGAATGGGTCCAACGGAACGGTGAGAGAATGAAAACGTTGGCGATCGGGTCTACGCTTGTCTGTGCAACAGGAATGCGTGGTGAAGTAATCGCGTATGTAAATGTGTATATTGCTCTCGACTTTCAAGAACTTACTGCGCATGCGATCGGCGCAGAGAAGAGTAGACTCGACTACCCTAGTTCTCTTTCGCTCACCGATCTACGAGCGGCACTCAGAGAGCGGTCCATATATTATACGTCCATGATTGCCACACGTATAGCCCGTCCCAAAGATAGAAACTAAACTATCATCGAAATAAGTTTGCATGGGAAGGTATTCATGTTCACCAATGTACAGAGAAATTGTCAACGAGAAAAAAAAAATATTCTATATAATAAAAAATATTATATATAGTATAGTGCAAAAATATACAATCTCTCGTTCTATTAGCAATCCCGAGTTATTATTGAGTTGTACCCTGAAATTCCAACATATCCCAATATTGCAAATGATCCGTAGAACATTCATGGCGTCTGTAATAATTATTTTAAAGCTTGTTAACCAAAACGTTGTTTCTAAATTATTTAATTTGGTCAAGTTTGGTGTTTAATTTTTGAAGTGAAACTCCTTTAGCCACGGTGGTACGAGTTCACTGCTTGGGAGATTTTAATGAAACGCCAGACACTGAGCCAGGGCCAAAGCCAGAGTCGGCAAAAGTTTCACTTCCAACGCGCAAGGCGACAACTAACTTTTTTTAAATATTTTATTCAGTTATTTATATACTTACTGAATGGTTGATGCCTATTTGTTCTATTATATAAGGAAAGGGTTTCGACGAATTCCAGGCACCCCAGCGCCATTAGCCATGGGCAGCGATACTAAATATAAGTAACGTAGGCGCATGCGTAAAAGTGTTAAACTGTCAATCTGCCAATCGCGGCAGTAACAAATTTAGAATTGTCAATTCGCAACGGTAAACGGTTACGATAAAAAGGACAGAAGAGACATAATTTACGTGTATTTAAAATGGTGCGTTGTGCATATTGTAAGGAAGCTTCGACTAAAACAAAACGGTTATCTTTCTTTCTCGTGAATATTTTAATATTTCTTGTATGTTAACACTTTGATGCGCATTCTTTCGCATCGCTTTAGGTTGCCACCGGTGCGTAGCACCCTTACGTGAAAAAAAGTCACGTGTACGCGACAGCGACCGACAATATATTAATATTTCTCGGAAGTATTTGAACAAAAATGACAATTACTTTCTTCCAGTGAATTGGGCATCTTTTATCCTATCTGCAATTAAAAGATGCCTTGTCTTGACGCATGCGCAAATACTACGATATTAATTGACGTGCCCATAACCAGAGGCGCGGTAGTCGCTTCAAAATGTCACGCCACTTTGTAGGGTATCGGCTATCCAGTTAGTATACAGATCAATAATTTGGTTCCATGAAGTATTTAAAATTGTACACTTTGTTATGCCCTAACATCGTGACTCTCTTTTAATCTTTTACCACTCGCCGGACCCTGGGATCATTGATGGATACCGCTTCACGGCGTTAGTTCTATGTCAGCAAAATTGTATCCCGTAACAGGAATACGCTTTGTCTTATCCTTAGCCCCGTTCTCTCGGCTCCCAAAGAGAGTCAGTCGTAACTGTCCGAATCGAAACGTCGTCATGAACCAATAGTATACGGCTTGAAAATTAATACAGAATTAATTATGAAAGTTAGTGGTATAAAATTGTCGCGATTCCTCAAGATGACAAATACCTCACGGCATAACAACTTATAAAGATATATTTTCTCCTAAAGAGACTGTGAATTTTGAGTAGACGCCCTTATATCACGTATGGAACAAACGGTACGGCAATATATGGAAAGAATATTTCATTTCTGCTTTTAGGTATACGAAAGGAGTGTCGTATTTGGTAAACAGTTGATTCGTCACTTTTATGGACACTCGGACACATGGATCAAAGATTGACCATGGGTTCCCTGGAAAAAATGTCCGCGGACATCTAGTTTTTCTACCATCATCGAGTAATGAAAATAAAAGCAGAATTTGAGAGAATCACTCCTGACTTGACGACTTCTAACCCTTATTCCTCCAACATGGATTTAGAATCACGAATCATTAATTGTTGTAATATATAGTCGAAAAACAAGATACTTACGTGGGAGCTAGCACAAACGCAAGGTTACAGATGTATCCGCTCGTGCATGAAAAACATATCATTATCAGAATGAAATAAACATCGTCATGGATGTATACTGGAAGATGATGCCTTGGGTGGGCATTGCACAGCATGATAGTAGGGATAAATAGAATTCGGAGAAAACTCAGGAAGATTAGTAACCATGGCCTGTTCCTAGGCTGCAATAACAGAAAACCTCTTTTTATTACGCATATATCTCGTGAAACCTATCAAGGTTAGTGAATCTCAAGATTTTTAAGGTGATATAAAAGGCGTCGAGAAATTGAATCGACATCGAAGAATTAAAATTCATCTATACCCTTTTTGGAGGTAACGCCATTTTGAATACTCAAATGGTAACTAAATAAGCAGACACGCCATGTTACTAACATTTGCATTTATGTTGACGTTTCTTAAGAAAGTGTCGTTTGTTATTGGATGTCAAGAATGGGACATTCGCGTATGTGTCCCAATTCTTTCGATTTCTTGTAGAGCGAAAAGAAGTACGATCACGTTACTTACCCAGCACAAATATCCACATAGCTTTCTCCCGAAATAATCACCGGTGCTAAATAGTAAGTAAGCAACCACCGGCACGAAGTAGACGTCTACAGAAATTGAAAGAAAATATTAACATTAATTTTCTCCCTTATGAGATGAAAGAACGTCGAACGAATAAAATTTTAAACATGAACCATCAAGATAGAACATTTTCTCGTATATTCGATGTAATTTTAACTTTATATGCTCACTGGAATGACACGTTTTATTAAGTTACGCAGCTGCAACGGAACGAGTGGAAAAATCTATAATATTCGAAATTATTCTAGAAACGTCTTGACGTTCTCTCTTTTACGTTTGGAGGGCCAGCGGCGAAAATGACGATGGAGTTCTAAATCCGGTAAGTTGGGTCAGAAACGAAGAGAAATTCCAAAGTAACTTGTCGGTCATTTCTCCAGTCCTTTTTATCGAGAAATTATGAGAATTTGAATTTTTACTACGGAGCGAACGAGAGGTCCCGATTAGCCATAGAGAAACATCGTAGAGGGGAATTTCTCCGTAGCCAATTAGAATCTCCCATTCGCTTCGTCGCACGACACCGTCTGCAAAATCAAATATCGGCTCGTTTCAAACAAATCGCATGGAATTTCCCGTCAAGTTGTACATACGTGAATATTTTCTAATAGTAATTATTACTCTTTAGCTTGAACTTTTAAGTGCATTGAAAAAGAAAAAGGTATTTAAACGAAGAAACCTAAAGTATAAATATTAAAATTAACGTTCTTTTAAATTCTCAATGTTCTCGATAACTTGCGGTATGTTTCACAGTTACCTTCTCCGATTTAATGTTACCGAGAATTTTCGACCTCCGAAACTTGTTAACGTGGCAACCGGCTTCAAAAGGGCGTCACAGAATTTATACAATTCATACAAGTACTTTACAAGTAGATTTTGATCGAGTGAAAACTCCGAAAGAACACATTACAACATGTATGTAATGGAAAAAGACAATGCAATTGAAACCTACCATTCCACGCGTGTCCTTTCCCTTTATCTTGGCTCTCAACTAGAACGGTAACTCCTGGATATGCCATCGTCGTCACGCAGAAGACCAAAAAGGTAACAACATTGTACTGCCATATTTTCTTGAAAATTCGACAATAGGAGATTCTATGACGCGGTAAAACATCCACCGAATGAGTGACCACCGTCGATTCAGGTACTTTATGCAACATATAGTATTTATAATACTCCTGAAATTCATGTACATCCATTGTAGCGCAACGAAATATAAAAACATCCGTATTTAGTACATCAATTTGAAACTTCCCCTAGTAGTACAGAACAATTTCTAAATATTTATTTGTAATCTTTGCTAAATACTTCAAGGGACAGATTCTTTTAAGATGTCTTGTAAATTTCATTTGAAGATATCTAAAATATTTCTTGAAAATCTCAATGACATATTTAGTTTTATTGATTTATAAACATATTTTTTACTTTACCATTATTCTAGAACAATTTATTTGGTATAAAAAAACACGCTATTTCATTAAGGTAATAAAATACGTGATTTTTATTTTAAATGTTTTTAAAACGTTTATAACGTATTTGGCGGATAATATTTAAATAATATTTATATTAAAATAAAATTAAATGTTTTGTATGTCAATAAGAAAAGTATTACGAAAACACGTGGAGCTAATATTATACAAATGTTATAAAAATAATACTCTAAAGTAAATGTTTAGCAAATATTTGAAATATCTGCTAAATATTTCGAAAATGTACGATATTCGTTAAATATATAGAAAATATAAGAGAAATATTTTGTGCTACTAGGGTTGTATCAGAAATTGTACAATGGATCTTGGACACGCGTACACTGTATATTTATAAGAATACGCCTAAAATGTTTATATGTCCTACAAGTGACTTCGACCTACGACCCAAAACCAGGTGTACTTGAAGAAACATTTATACTTTTTGTATCGAGGGTGTGTTTACCCAGGAAATCATCGATCAACACCTGAAATCACGTAGAAATCAGCTGGAAATCTCAAGCAGAAATCACTAGAAATCGTTGGAAATCACCAAAGCACTGTAACCATGGTGAGTTGAAGTGAAACGCGTCGAGAAATGTGGTCGATGTCGGTAAAAAAGATTCTTATAAATACCTACGTTGCCGACGTTCGAATTTACGTCGAACGGGATGAAAGCATAAAAATTGTCGTATGCGCTTCTATGCTAAAACGATGATAACACGAGGTCTCACAATCAGAGAACAAATTCAGTTGTCACTGAAATGACAGATGGCGCAAAGTGGCACTCTGCAGTCAATTAGGGCATCGAAAACCACGAATCTAGGGGATTTCTGAAGTTTTACTTCGATTTGTTCATCATTATTGTACGGAAACGAGATATGGAGTATGCCAATTGGTAAAATACCCAATACAATTCGACACAGCTGTCGATATAAATACGAACGTCGGTAACGTAAGTATTTTGAAGAATCCTTTTTACCGACATTGATGAAATTTCTCGACGCGTTTCACTTCAACTTAAGGTGATGCGAAAGTGGCGCCGAAGAGGTCTCGTTCATAAAACTTTTGATGGAATTGAGTGTACCGAGTCGTTTCACACTTTGAAACGTGAATATGGAAGCTATCGGGAAAGTCCTGACACCTATGAAATTTCAATTTTTTAAACAATATGTTTATAGGTATTTTCAACGTTTTTTATAAAAAATGAAATTTCATTTGTTTCAGGACTTCCCTTGTAGCCTTCGTAGTCACGTTGAACAGATTGAAATGATTCGGTACACCCGGTTCAGCGAAAAGTATCCTGAACGATTGACTCCTCGCATCCCCTTAAGGCCGAACGTCATTTGACAACAAATCGCAATGTTGTCTATCATATGAAATCGATGGCAACCGGCTCTCAAAGAAAGAAATCGTTCCCACTTATTTCCACGTGAATAGTCCCTCGTATTGTATACATTTATGATATGACGACGTCAGGTGAAAATGGATTAAACAGGAAAGGTTGAAAAATATACTCACCCTTTTTTCCATAAAAATGAATGTCACGAGGGCAACAACAAGTACGATATCACCGATGATGAAATAAATCAGACCCGATACGATCGGACTGGCACCAATCCATAATGAAGAAATTTCTGTGATGGCTGTAAAAATACCAGCGAGGGCCTGTCCTCCCGACATGGCGGTTATATATGTCACTGGAAAGTGACCAACGATTCCCATGAGTCCTCCTCCATTCAATGCACTGGCAGCTGGACGGAATTTCAAGTTCAGCATTGTTTTTCTCTGAGATCATTTAAGCGAAACATTATGTACTCACAGTTTATGAGAGCCACCGTTAAAAGAGTAAATATTAAGAAACCATGCTGCCCTACAAACAAAAAACCGGCATTAATTTTACATTTTAATACAATTTAACTTAGGAATATAACGGTAACGCGTTATCACGTGCTGGATTTTCATCGTATTTCTTAAAAAATGTCCGTTGCGAGGGCACAAAGTGGGGAAAAGCAAAGTACTTTTAGGTTAAATAACGAAGTACAACTTATGCTTTCCAGACCGAACATTTTTTTCTGTCTTTATTTTCTACTACCTGTAGTAACCTTTTTATTATTTCGTAAAGTGGCATCGAGCATTCTCCGCAATATTCTGCGGAATATTTTCAGGAGAGTTCGAAAAGTCGTGGACCTTCCTTAAATAAACTGCGAAACTTCCAACTATTAAGGTACTATAAAAGAGTCAGGCTATATACATATATATATCTGAGAGGTCAAATCGCCGGTGAAAGTATTCTGCTATATGGCTGTAACGATCCGTTTCAAATTTTACTTCGTGAATATTGAGGTTAACTTAAAGTAGGTCTTGACACTCATGAAATTTCATTTTTTATACAAGATTTATTTATCATGGATTAGAACCATAATGGCGTGGTCTGTGCCCATTTTTCATGTTTTACGCTTTTTAAAGGCTTACGATCGAAAACGAAGAGTCCCAGGACCTACCTCGGACAATTTCGAATGCTATAAAAATGGAATATTACAATGTCAGATGGGAAAATACCTTCTCCAATGATTACAAAAGAATGTTGGCTCGTTCCGTGGATAGTATGCTTTTATAGGAAAAATCTAATTGCAGCTAAGTATCACAGATGGCGTCAGTGGTCCACTACAGAATTAACAATCACGAGTTCACAAGATTTCGACAGTTTTACATCGATCTCTTTATAATTATTCTACCGAAATTGCATAAGGAACGCTTCATTTCGTGTAATTGTCAAAGTAGAGTGCTACAAACGTCAACTTAATTGCAAATATCGGTAAAGTCGTGCGTCAGCCTATGTTACCACTTGAGTAATGAAAATGGCGTTACCGCAAAAAAGAGTATAGATAAATTATAATGTATCGACGACGATTAGATTTGTCAGCGCTTTTCATATCACGTTAATAATAATATATTGTGCACCCAAGAGAGAAAGTCGGCATTTGTAGGATACGCGTGATATTCGCCTTCGACTCGTGCTCGCAAACTTGATACGCTGCAAATACTTGCTCGTCACCGGGGTGAATAAAAGATTTTTTACAAAGTCTGCAAGAAACAATGGGACTTTACTAGGCTCGTACAACGTGTGTTAGCGAGAGGGGAGAAAGTGAAAATGATTAACTCCTACGTAGGGCAATCGTAGGAGCCCGATTTGCGCATAAGCAAGCATCGTTTCCCTCCCGCCGCTCTCAGTGATCTCATTTACCACGCTGATTTTACAAAAAAATATGATACATATGTGCCGTTATGAATTTCTTCGCACACTCACAGTCAAATACAATTTATTATAATGGTAATTAATACATTCGGGTTCTTTGTACAGCGTTTGAAAAGAAGTTTCGAAGGGCAAGAGACTTATTCGGTTCGACGGTTGCTCAACGAATGGCGCATTTTGTCTTTTGCGATTCCTTCGTTGAATTTAGAAGATCTTACGTGGTCAAATCCCACGAAAGGAAAGGGGGAATAAGGATCCAGTCCAGGGTCTTTGCCGAGAAATGATAACTAGGTCCAGCGTCAGCGTGTGAACTTTTACATGGGAAATCGCATAACTTAATTGTGGACGCTTAGGAAAGGCTAACAAAGAAAGTAAACTAGGACCAATAAAACGGACTAATTGGACAAGATTATATTAAGAATATTTACAAGAACAGGGAATTTTTTAAGCTGGATAACGTACAGTTACCCGAAAGAAATTAAAGTATGAAAAAATTAGGGTATTTAGAAAATTAAAAATAAATAAATTGTTTAAAAATATTTGCCGAGTCCTAAAAACCGTACATTCTCAATGTAAGGATTCCAGTGAACCATATTACCTATGTGAGGTTCCCTCGAAGTTTCTCAACCATTTAATATACTCAACTACCCATGTAGAAATTTACCATCGGCGGAATATTGGCCCAATCTTGGCTGCCAAGCGTGGCCCATTGTGGAAATAAAGTCAGCGGAGCCTTGGCCAATCTAATTTGCCTTTTTTGGGCCAATATTTCTTAATTGATCAACGAACAAATAGCATTGTGTTTTTGGCATCGGCAGATGATCGGTACAGATCTTTACATGTACATACTGGAACGGATAGACGAGTGAGTGATAGCGGTGTATGTAAACCCAGTAATCTACCTTTGTCATTTAATAAGAATCAAAGAATTCTTTGTATATTCCACAAAGTCTGTAGGGAATGAAGGAAGTAATAATTTGTCACATTAACCGATAATTTCAACATTGGGCCAAGATGATCCGGGACCAATATTGGCCCAATGTTGAAACGATACGGTGTAGGCGGAAGGTAGATATCTACCCATGTCGCCGGCGTGCCCGACTTCGGCGACTCGACTCTTCGCGGTGGCTCGAGCGCGCCGAGTTTGATCAACCGATCACCGAATCTCGATCATGCGATCGGATTTTTTTTTTCATCCGATGAAACTTTTCACATCCTCGACCCCGATTTAGGGGGGACATGTATCGGCGATTTTCAAAATACGAACCGGAACCCGCCGGAAAAGCGTGACCTTTGTTTCGTGATACGTGCAGACACATACATGCGTACGCACGAAAACAGCGCTTTAGTAAATGAAAAAAGATATGTTCTCTATGAAAGAGCCCCAGTGAATCATCTATGTGGGGGGCTAGTCGAAAGTTTTCAAACGTTTAATTTAGGTTTCAGTTTCAAAATATCATTCTTCCATACATACCGGTATTTCTGGAGATACATTGTAATTTTATATTTCCAACAACCAGATGACATATATTTCTGCACGTAATATACAACGCGCGTTTTTGGAAAAAATACTGTCGTGCGCTCATTCATAACTTCATAGGATTATAATATATTTGGCGCGAAACTCTACGGCGTTTCCAAATGTATGAAAAGAAATAATTTAAGGAAAGAATGTATTTGGTCATCTTTTACCGTATCGGATGGAGGGAATTATGCGATTTATTACTTTCGTGACAAATGTAAGGACACGCGAGTGCTCGTCGTGAGGACAAACGCATAAAGAAATTGCACTTCTTATCCCGTTGCGATAATATTAAAACGAAAGGCTTGAATCTATAAATCACATATATACGAATACACTCGTTTTCTCTACGTAACTTTCGGCAGTATTTGAAATGAAAATATATTTGATAATAGGCGATTCACCGAGTGGGAGCACAGCAGGTGTTAGAAGATTCAAGGCGTGAGTAATGATCACTAAAATGTATCAAGGTAAATTAGTTAAGGTGATCTGAAAGTGGCGTCCGAGGAACGTCGTTTATGGAAATGTTCTCTTAACCGTGTACCGAATAGCTTGACATTTTTCCACGTAGAGTATAGAGGCCCTGAGGACGGTCTTGCCACTGATGAGACTCTATTCTTTAAATTTATTAATTTTTTGATTTTGTATTAAAAAATATTAATTTCATGGATGCTAGGACCTTCCTTTGGGTCTGCAGATTCATATGGTCAATTTTCAAATGACTCGGTAAACCTAGTTCAGTAAAAGGTTTCGTAAACGACAGACCCCTCGGATGCCACTTTCGTATTATCTTAAAGAATCTTGCAAATGAGACAACAAATACTGCGCATAATAAATAAAGAAATATTATTGTTCGAAGTCGCTGTTGAGCTATTGCCGGGAACGAACGTACTCACGTATTCGAGTTCACATTACCTAACGTATCGACGTCTCATAGTCTGCGTTCCAAACGAGAGAGAAAGAAGAAATACATTGGAATTATAAATGTTCTTTTTCTCTTTTTTAGACGCCACCTAATGTTATGTTTTATAGTTGGTCTCGTGCCAACAAAAGCTGAACCAGTGTTACCAACTGTGTCTAGTTCTACTCCAATTCCTAGTCGACGAATTAGCAACAGCGGTCGAACCTGTGAAACCGAAGACTGCAAAATTATAGGTGAGAATTCGAGGTGTCTACACTTAAAACGTATCCATGATACAACGGAAACAATGTGTGCATCCATGGAAGTCTTATTTTTGACTCATTCTGTACCAAAACGCCACCATATCGCAGGGTATTAAAAGTGTCATTATTTGGTTGGCGAACGTTTGAAAGTTCACTATAACAGTCCCGCCAAAAGGGCTGGGCAATAGTACGTTCTGTCTCCTTTGCATCGCGATTATCAAGAGACGCGGTAGCGGCTCAGACAAGTTCATGGCCGCTACCACTCTATATACTCGAAACATCTTGCCAGCGGGCAT